>NC_057794.1:79618990-79709340 GCF_018294505.1 Triticum aestivum | reverse complement strand
AGGTGGCGGCGTGCGATTGGGAGGTTGAGGCGGCACGGACGTGTCCGGTTAGGCGGCGGACATGTCCGGCGGCGGCGGGGAGATTTTTAGGGTTTCGGAGAGGGAGATCCGGATTTCGTGGAAGGGTTCTTTAAATAGGCATAGAGGGAGCTAGGAGAGGCCAAATGAGGTGCGGTTTTCGGCCACGCGATCTTGATCGAACGCTCTAGATGATGGAGAAGGCTTAGGTCGGTTTTGGGCCAGATGGAGGGGTGTTGGGCTGCAACACAAACGAGGCCTTTTCGGTCCCTCGGTTAACCGTTGGAGTATCAAACGAAGTCCAAATGATACGAAACTTGACAGGCGGTCTACCAATAGTAAACCAAGGCTACTTGGCAAGTCTCGGTCCAAACCGGAAATGTTTAATCCCCACACACGAAAGAAATCTAGAAATGACCACCGGAGGAGAACGGAGCGCCGGAATGCAAAACGGACAACGGGGAAAATGCTCGAATGCATGAGATGAACACGTATGCAAATGCAATGCACATGATGACATGATATGTGATGCATGACAACGATAACAAAACACGGAGACAAAGACCCGAACCCAAGAAAATAAAATAACTTAACGCCAGAATGGCAAGAGTTGGAGTACAAATTGGGAAAGTTACATCCGGGGTGTTACAGAGAAAGAAGAGGGTGGCCTCCACAAATCTGGAGGCGGAGGCGCCCAAGAGGGGGAAAGGCCCCCTAGTGGATAACTCTGCATGGGACATCGACAACAGCCCGGAGCGAAGCCCCCGGACTAAGCCCCTGGCAGCATCGTGAGTACTAAGAACCCACACTCGTTTATTTATCCGGCCTCTTCGCTCTATGGCATTAATATGGTTAATCATGTTATTGCAGTCCGGCCCATGACAGCCCCCAGCGATCCTCGTCAAGAGGTTCGTTGGATTCGAAGGCAATGGCCAGCAAGACACCGCCGGCCGCTCACTCTCCCAAGGCCAAGGGAGATGATGAGGTACTATCCAAAGGACCTTCCCAGGCTAGGGAGAGGTTCAGGAGGCCGTCGTGGTGGTGCCGGGAGGCAAGACCCCGGCTTCCGGACACACGAGGAGCAGATCCCCATGGTGACTGGAGGCCTCGATCAGTTCAGCCCCCAGCCGAATACGATTCCGAAGGCCCATGTGGCTCCAAATTCCGGCGAGCAACCTCCTTCAAAAGAAGGGGGTGTGCCTGTCCCACCGGTGACCTCTGTCCAACCAAAGACACTGGATAATCTACTGGAAGCACTACGAGGCCCTTCCATTGGGGAAGAACACCGTATCCTTATGGGTACGGTGATTGAGAAGGTTCAGTCCGTCAAGAGTGAACTGACCAAAGCCTGCAGCGACCTGCTGACAGGTTTTGAGGTAAGCGGACTGACCGAGAAAATCCCAATATAGACAGTATCCCCTGAGACACTGTCCGGTGTTCAGAAAGAGAAGCCGGACAGAGGATATATGAAATTTCACAGGAAACTAACTAAAACGTGTCTGATATAAATAAGCAGGTTTCGCTGCTGGCCGCGACCTCTCACGCTGTCGAAGTCTCTAGACTAAAGAAGAGACTGGAGCGGGCCGAGGAGGAACTCGGCCAAGCGAGGAAGCAGCTGGAAGTCAGCAAGGTATGCAATGGATCGCTATATATTCGGAAAGAGTAAATGATGTATACTGACTGTAGTGTCATTATATGTGTAGGGGCGACGACCGAGGTCGAGGCCCTAAAAAAGGCCCTGGCCGAAGCCGAGGGGAAAGCTGTCAAGGAGCAGGCCGCTCACAAGAAGCCGAGGGCCCGTGTTGGGGATATTACTACTGGAGGTAAACCGGCCTTATGTAGCCGGGTTGACTCTTTGAAGATTAGAAGCCCATGAAGATGCAAGGATGATGGCGCTTTATGGAAGGCCTAAGGCCCAAAGGCGGGTTACAGCCTGTAAATGTAAACCGACCTAGTCATATAACTTGTATTGTAAGATAGGAAGAGTAGAGACCGAACCGGACACGTTTATGATCTGGCTTTGGGACTCTGTAGCCCTGCGGGCGTCAACCTATGAATATAAAGGGATGACCCGACCGCGGTTGAGGGACAGACAACAACTCGAGAGCCAGACAAAGCGGATTCGCTCCCTGGCCTTCGAAACCCTAGCAATACCAATCACAACTAGACGTAGGCTTTTACCTTCCTCAAAGGGGCCGAAGTAGTATAAAACTCCCCGTGTCCCCTTGTCTGGTTTAACCCCTTTAAGCTAACCCGTAGCGATGGCTCACAAGGACATCTGCCGTGACAAACCCACGACAGTTGGCGCCTACCATGGGGCTATCGCATGATGGTTTTGAGTTCTTGAAGGACAGCTTCTATCGGATTTCAGGTTCCGGCAGACCCTTAAGGTTCGAACTCTCGGGTGCGCGCGAAGATTACGTCTTCTACCTCTCCGTCTCGCAAGGATCTAGACTACTGAAAGAACTGCACAAGAGACACGAGGTTTATACTGGTTCGGGCCACCGTTGTGGTGTAATACCCTACTCCAGTGTGTGGTGGGTGGATTGCCTCTTGGGGCTGATGATGATGAACAATACAAGGAAGAACAGCCTCGCGAGGGTCTGCTCTTGGCTGGGGCAATGAACTGCTGGGAGGAGTTCAACCACCTTTTTCTCTCTCTCTCTCTCTCTCTCTCTATGCTTCCAACCTCTCTATCGAGCCTCCCCTTCCTTTTTTCCAACCCCCTTTGCTCGGTGGGTGGCTGGTCCTATTTATAGAGGCCCTGGTCCTCTTCCCAAATATTGAGCGGGAAGGGAGCCAACAATGGCGGGCTAATTTGAAGGGGGACAGCAAGTATCAGCTATCCTGACAAAAGTAGTCTTCGCCTGCACAAAGCTCTGGTGATGACACCGTCTTGGGCTCCACGATGACCTCCGTCTCGTAGTCCTCCTGGTCTTGGTCTCGTTGCACCGAAATGGCAACCTTTGCCTGATGCCTCGATACTCCGCGGCTTCGCTTGCTCCCTTTGCACCAAAGAGGAAAGGAGGACGCTCCGCGGGCTGGCACCCGCCTGGCGCCCTGAATCGTCATGGCTTGCGTCACGGGCACCTCGCAAGGTACCCCGCCTTGATTTCTCCGCCTCCTCATGAGCCAGCCTGATGAGGCCGCGCCTGAGGAAGCTCCGCGTCGTCCGCCCCGCGAGGCTTGGCCCCTCGCGAGGGTCTTGAGTCTTGTGTTGATGAAGATGGGCCGTGCCAGGCCCCCTTTGAGCCATGCCACAGGCCGCAGGCAGGAAAGTCTGGGGACCCCCGTTCCCAGAACGCCGGCAGTAGCCCCCGGGCCCAAGGCGCGCCCGGAGTTGGCCGTGCTGAGAGGCGAAAGGGCAAGGGCGAAGCGCCGCGGGCCCTAACAGCCTGCGGCCTTGGGCGCCGCGTGGCGGTTGATTGTACGTGGGCGTCTCCGCTTCCCCACGACGCCTCGGTGATCGCGCGGGTTGGACAAGTCCCTGCATGCAAATTGTGTCATGATTACCTGCGGTCGTGGAGGCTGGTGGTTGGCCTTCACCGGCTCTAAGTACGGAACTGCGCGTGCCCTTCCAGCCCATCCCTCCTTGCTTCTCCTTCTTCCCGATCCTTGCTCCGTCTTGCCGCGATGGCTCCGATTCGCCGATTCTCTGCAGTGGAGAAGGGAAAGGCTCCTCGAGTGGGACCAGACCCGCTCCCGCCGAAGAAACAGCTCGCCCTCTACGGCCGGGACGAGGAGGACCATCAGGTGGTGTCGAGGCCTCAGTGCGAGTGGGCTCCGCCGGGGTTCCCGCTTCCCTTGCATGCCCATGTCGAGGGCCTCGAAGGGGTCGATGCCGATCCCCGTGGTCAGCGCCGTCGTCCACGCCGACGGGTCACGAAGGTGTGGGTTGTTCCTCCTGGAGTCCACACCGAGGGCTCCTCCCAAGAGTTCGTGCTCCATGTCGCCATTCCTCTCCAGTCTTGGATCCGCCTGCCTCCCTTCTTCGCCTCCATCATCCCGCGGGGGTGCCCTTGGAGCTCTGGCTGCAGCACGCCGGCTGCAGCACCCTCGCGACCGAGGCAGAGGTCGCGGTCGTTGCCCTGGGCGAGGTCTACATGACTCGTGGCTGGAGAGAGATCGCCCAGGTTTGTAGGGTGAGGGGCGTCTTCGCGGTCCACTTGGAGTACGATGGCGCTTCGGCGATGTTCTTCAAGGTCTTTGACGCGGATGGGCGCCGGCTGGAGTGTTTCCCCGGGAGAGGTGGCCAAGACCTCGCCATGGTGAGGGCTAGGCCCGTCGACCGCTCCTTTGGCGGCTCTGCAGGCGACGGAGGCGCCGGGGGATCCAGCGACTCCAGCGGGATCTTCGCGACTTCGGAGAGAGTGACGACAGCTACAAGCCCGCGAGCCGGCGCTGCTCTTGGAGCAGGGCGGGCTCGTCTGGCCGTCGCCGACTCTGATCTAGATGGGGTTGGCGCCGACGCTTGACGGCCCACTGTTGATGATGGCATCTTTTGCAGGAGCGTGTTTAGTTAGCATCCCTTAGGATCCGTTCCCTGGGTGGAATCGAAATGCGCCCCATGGGGGCTTGTAAGGTGCCTGTAATCCTGTTTGTTAATACATAACCCTTGCTGTAGAGCTATGCTAGTTGCTGATTTCGTCTTAGCTCAGTTCTCCCTTTCGAACCTCGAGAGGGCTTGGTGCTCTGCGTCGATAGGTCCCAGTCCCAAGGCGGCGTCAGCCGTCGCTGGTATGCAAGGTCGCGATGCCGTGGTCAAGGCCAGGAGGTGAGCGAGCCGGGGTCCGGTAAGAGCCCCTGAGTCGCGATGCTCAGGAGGTCCCCTTTGGCGCCCAAGCAGCCGTCGCTCTGCGAGAAAGGAGAGCGGCATCGCTGACACGGAATTGCATTAGGTGCAGGGGTAGTGCTACGATAGCCGGTGCTTTCGGGTGGTGACTTATCTCGAGAGTCGGGGATTATTCCTGGTGTGTCGTCGGGTCCGTGCGTCGGCAGGAACGGAATCGCTCGGCGAGGTCCTCGCGCGCCCCTTCTCCCCCGCCTTTGCTCCCCTTTCTGCTCTACATCCTTGGGTCCCGGCCCTCGAGCTAGTCTCAGCCGTCGCTGGTATGCCAGGTCGCGATGTCGTGGTCAAGGCCAGAGGGTGAAGGCTGGAGAGCCAGTAGGAGCCCTGAGTCGCGATGCTCAGGCACCCCCCTTTAACGTGCAAGCGGTTCGCGCAGACAAGAGTGAAAGGAACGCCACGAGGGCCTTGCCCGGTGTAACTCCCTTAGGGGATCCTGTAAACTCATCATAGAAGGAAGAAGAGGTTGCCATGACAATTATCAGTCTGCCGTTAGTTGCTTCCGAGGGGAGGCGAGGCACTGGAGGCTTGACGAGGTGGCGCCATGCAGGGCTGCCGCGGCCAGAGCTCAGGCATTTAGGTTGGTCGGCGTTGCAGGGACAGACCCATGCGCAAGCGTCGTGCCGTTATGGGAGCAATTCCGTTAGTTGGCGTCAGTTGAGCAAGCAACTAGATCAAACATGTTAGCCGCGAAGGAGGGGATTCATTCAAATAGACGCTGGGAAGGTAGACATCGCTGGGTCGGGCCCGAGCGACTTGGGAATGATGCAGCCCAAGGGGCGCCCCTAACAAAGCAAGCTAACGACATGAAATAAAAGGGATACATACTGCAGGGACGGACCCACGCGGCCTGGCAACGATGCATGCAGCCCTGGGAGGGCGCTCCCAACTGGAAATGAAACTTGTAAGATGTCACCTGAAGGTGTCGAGGGCGAAGGGGTGTTGGTGTAGCAGACTCGGCGGGCTGCGGAAGCCGATCCTCATGAGCCCCCAGGCCCAGGGGCCTCAGGAGGCTCCGGAGGCACTGGTAGCTCTTCGCGAATCATCTCCATCTCCGCCAAGGCTGCGGAACGCCTGTCTTCTTGAGCCTCCATGATGCCCCTCATGAGGCGCTGGCACGTTGCAACCGTGCTTGGCAAACCGTAAGGCATGCGAACGTAGCTGTGGGGCGGACCCCCGCAGCACCCCACTTGCGAGGGCCAGAGGTGCTCTATCGTAGCGACTTGGTTGAGCCCTGGTACGTCGATGCAGACACGCAGCCTACCATCCTCGCCTGGATGGGGAGCCACAGCCGGTAGACGGCGGCAACCCCTCATGATTCTTGATTCCTGTAGTTCTTGAATGGCCTTGTCGACGAACTCCTGCGGGTCTGACCTTCCTTACCTTGCTCCTTCTTGAGGGAAACGTGCTTCGTAACACGCCTCCATGTGGTGCCCAAGCGCCTCCCTCGTGACCTTGGCCAGGTCGGTGGCCCTCCAGGGGAGAGCCCCCGAGCCCTGCCTGAGGAGGGCGCCGGGCATGCTTTCCTATGCGATGGAAGGAGGTTCCCCCTGGGCAGATGCGGGCCCTGAGGGGCCCGCCTCCCGAGGGGCTGGTCCGGACGATGTCTTCTTCTTCTTGGGGTTGGTCTCGGGAAGCCTCCTGCTTCCGCGATCCGGGTCTTCCAGTGATGCGGCCTGAAAGGCTCGCTCCAGGGAACACACTGCATCCTTCTCTTCACAGGGCACCGTGATGACTCCGCCACTTACTGGCATCTTGAGGACGTTGTAGCCATGGTGAGTTACGGCCATGAACTTGGCCAGTGCTGGGTACCCGAGGATGGCGTTGTACGGCAGGAGGATGTGGGCGACGTCGAAGTCGATGAGCTCGGTGCGGTAGTTGTTGTGTGCCCCGAAGGTGACCGGGAGGCAGACCTACCCAATCGGCACCGTGGAGCCGTCGATGACTTCGGAGAAGGGCTTGGTTGGCTGAAGCTGGTCGTAGGGCACTTGGAGATTGTTGAACATTTCCACGGACAGGACGTTGAGCCCTGCCCCACCGTCGATGAGGGTCCTGGTGACCAGTACATTGCTGATGACTGGGGAGCAAAGCATCGGGAGGACCCCAGCTATGGCCGCACACTTGAGTTGATCCACTGAGCTGAATGTGATGGAGCAGGCTGACCACCTGAGAGGGCGCGTTGCATCAAGCCTGGGAAGGACTGCATTCACTTCGCGGGCAAACTACTTGAAGATGCGTTGTGAGGCTGGGGCTTGAGCTCCGCCCAGGATGCAGGCGATTGCGCATAGCTCCTGGAAGCCCCCAACCCCTTCGTCTCGATGGCGGTCCTCGTTTCTCCTTGGCTGAGGCGGCAGTGGAGGGAGGCCTGTGTTGCCCTGTGGGTGATCCTCACGAGGCTGATCCCTCCAGTCCCCCTCACGAGGCAGGTCTCGCCAGCAATCCTCGCGAGGTTGATCGCGCCACCCTTGGCGCGGGCCGCGGTCTTACCAGCGTCCTGTGTTTCTTCCTACTCCTCGGCCGTAGCCCCGATCGGCGCGTTCGGGACGATGGCCGATCCTTCCTTCTCGCACGGCACGGAGTTCTTGGCATTCGTTGGTGTTGTGGGTGTGGAGGTCGTGGTACACACAGTACCGGCCGCCCCTGGAGGACTCAGGCAGATCTTTGCCCCGCTTGGTGTCTGGTTCTGCCGCGAGCACGGCAGCCCCCTTGCGCTTCACGTCCTTGGCCTTGGGCTTCTTCTCTTCTGGGTCTGTGGCAGGCAGCTCGAGGAGGGAGAGGCGTCCCTCCTCAGCCCTGGAGCACTTGGTCGCCAAGTTGAACAACTCTAGGGAGGTGCACAGGTCTTCATGCATCACCAGCTCCTCCGTCATCTTGACGTCGCGCACGCCATCGGAGAAGGCCGAGATGATGGCCTCCTCGGACACCTTGGGGATCTTGAGGCGCGCGCTGTTGAAGCGCTGGATGTACTTTTGCAGGGTCTCTCCGGGTTGTTGCTTGATGCGGCGCATGTCGCTCACGGCGGGTGGCCGGTCGCGAGTACCTTGGAAGTTGGCGATGAAGCGGGTGCGCATCTGGTCCCAGGAAGAGATCGTGCCTGGAGCCAGATTCAGGGGCCAGGTGCGAGCTCCTTCCTTGAGCGCTATGGGGAACCAGTTCGCCATGACCTTCTCGTCCCCGCTGGCAGCTTTGATGCCCAGCTCATAGAGCTGGAGGAACTCTGCAGGGTCAGTCGTGCCGTTGTAACGAGGAGGCAGGTCCAGCTTGAACTTGCCGGGCCACGCGACGCTACGCAGCTCGGTGGTGTAGGCACGGCAGCCTGCGGTGGCCACGAAAGGCTTCGGCTGGTGGAGAGCTCGGTCTTGAGGGTCCCCACGTGCTGCAGCTAGGAGCAGCGCGGGGTCTTGGCGTGCCGGAGCCGGAGTAGGGTCACGGCATGCCGGAGCAGGGAGCGCCCGGGCAGCTCCTTGCGGGCGAGGGACTTCTTGGCAGCCCCGTTCTTGCTGCGCTGGCACCTGACGGAGCGGGTTCCGCCCAGGGGCCACGCGCCTTGGAGCCATGGCGTCTTCTTGGAGAGGAGGCGGCTGGTATGCCCCCGGAGCTTCGTCGCCCGCGTGGGGCGGGGTGTGGCGCAGTGGAACTGACGACGCAGGAGAGCCCCCCGCGGCGCGAACGAGCTCGGCGACGCGGTCGAGCCACTCTTCGTAGACGTCATCGACGGGACGGTAGCGCAGGAGCTCGTTTGCCGCGATGAGTGCAACTCGAGCCTCCAAGGGTGCGCGGAGCGCGCGGGACGAAGAACCAGCTGGTGTGAGCGATGGAGTAGCGGTGCGGCCGTCTTGCCGCACGGACGGATGCTGCGACGACGCTTGCTGCTCGCCCCCCGCCAGGCCGGTGGCGGCGTTGATGGCAGGTGACGAGGAACGATGAGGATGTCCGCCGACGGGCGCCGTCTGGGCGACGCGGGAAGCGATGGCGGCCCGGCGGTCGACGCGGGCCCGACGAGCGTCGGACATGGACGCGACGGTCGGAGGAGAACGGTGCGGTGGAAGACGAACTCTGGCGCACCCCTACCTGGCGCGCCAAATTTTGGATTTTGGGTTCCGGCAGACCCTTAAGGTTCGAACTCTGGGGTGCGCACGAAGATTACGTCTTCTACCTCTCCGTCTCGCAAGGATCTAGACTACTGAAAGAACTGCACAAGAGACACAAGGTTTATACTGGTTCGGGCCACCGTTGTGGTGTAATACCCTACTCCAGTGTGTGGTGGGTGGATTGCCTCTTGGGGCTTATGATGATGAACAATACAAGGAAGAACAGCCTCGCGAGGGTCTGCTCTTGGTTGGGGCAATGAACTGCTGGGAGGAGTTCAGCCACCTTTTTCTCTCTCTCTCTCTCTCTCTCTCTATGCTTCCAACCTCTCTATCGAGCCTCCCCTTCCTTTTTTCCAACCCCGTTTGCTCTATGGGCGGCTGGTCCTATTTATAGAGGCCCTGGTTCTCTTCGCCTGCACTTTAGGGAGCCAACAATGGCGGGCTAATTTGAAGGGGGACAGCAAGTATCAGCTATCCTGACAAAAGTAGTCTTCGCCTGCACAAAGCTCTGGTGATGATGCCGTCTTGGGCTCCACGGTGACCTCCTTCTCGTAGTCCTCCTAGTCTTGGTCTCGTTGCACCGAAATGGCAACCTTTGCCTGATGCCTCGGTACTCCCCGGCTGTGCTTGCTCCCTTTGCACCAAAGAGGAAAGGAGGACGCTGCGCGGGCTGGCACCCGCCTGGCACCCTGAATCGTCATGGCTTGCGTCACGGTCACCTCATGAGGTACCCCGCCTTGATTTCTCCACCTCCTCGTGAGCCAGCCTGATGAGGCCGTGCCTGAGGAAGCTCCGCGTCATCCGCCCCGCGAGGCTTGACCCCTCGCGAGGGTCTTGAGTCTTGTGTTGATGAAGATGGGCCATTCCGGGCCCCCTTTGAGCCACGCCGCAGGCCGCAGGCAGGCAAGTCTAGGGACCCCCGTTCCCAGAACACCGACAGCTTCGATGGAATTAAGGGATACACTATGTGCCAGATGACGAAGAGTCGTCGTGGCAAGTTCTACATCGACAATGCAGGATGGGGTCCCAAGGCCGATTCAATTGAATATGGGTACCGGGTCCCCTTTGGTGGGATTCACGTCTTCATCGGCAAGATCAGCGAACCGGCCCCTGAGCCGGACATCTGCACCGACATCATCGAAACGGCTCGGCGTGCAAGTTCTTCGCCGGTTCAGCCCGAGGCAAGGCATGTTTTTGTGGGTGTCATCCATGGATCGAGGTACGAGGACGGGCCGGTGTCCTGGAGAGACCGTGGTCTGTTCTGATGACGAGTCTTCTGGAGAGACCAAATCACTTTACCAGTTGCAGGACGGCCGGATTGATGGAGGATCCGAGGGCAACAGTATTCCGGATTCCCCTGATCCGCCAAACCGGGCTGCCATCTTCATGGCCGGCACTCAATCAGCGCCTCATTCATCTACCGCCGCAGCAATGCTCTCCGGTTCAACAACGGCCACACCAGCAGGGGCAGGAAGCTCAGCACCGCCTCCTGCCCAAGTTCTGTTGGATTTGTTCGACGCTTTGGCAACGTTGATGGCCGTAGAGGTAGATGCAGCAGCCAGGGATTAGCACAATGCGGAGATTGCAAAAGTGAAAGATTAGATAACCCAGGAAAAAGCGGACCTGGCGACAAAGAATGCTAGGATGGCTATAGAGCGGGATGAATTGGAAGCGCAGGCCTACCGGATTAGGCTGGATCAGAATGCTTCAGAGGAAGTCATGAGAAGAAGGTACCGATTGTGTCTCCCGTCGGTTTATGAGCCACAGAATCTCTTCAACACACCAGGAGCAGGAGCTGGTAACCAACCCATACTAAACCGGGTGGAGACGCCGGGAACAGGGGCGCCGGTTCAACCACGCACGATGGACCCACCTCGCAGAACAACGTTGTGCCACAGTACGTACCAACACCTCCTGGGCATTATTCCAACCCGTTGGACAACATTGTGGCTGCCGCTTCACGCCTAGCGGCTCTCCCAACCGACGGTGAGTCACCAGTTGTAGTGGAAGCACATCGGGCTAGGGATCTCCTCCAAACAACACTAAATCAACAGCAGGTGTACTCACACAGTCGGGAGAGGATTCATTCCACTCCCTGTCCAAGCCGGAGCTATAGCTGACACGTGGAGGACGAACCAGCCGTGTCCAGTATTGCACGTCGCCAAAATTTGCCACGAGGAAACAACCCGGCTGGGGGAGGCACTAATGCGCAGGATGTTGTGGATCATGGCCGCGCACGTCGGGAGGCCGAGTTGGCAGCTCGACATGGAGCACGACAACATACTCCGGTTCACCCTACGGCCTTAGTGGAGCCAGGTGTGGTGTTTAGTTCCTTAGGGGTACCGTGTCTCACCCCCGCTTTGCATAATGTGAGACTGCCCAAGGACTTCAAGGGACCTTGTAAGGTACCAAATTACACCGCCGATTTGCAACCAGAGGTGTGGGTGGAGAGCTATGAGATGGCAATGGAGATGTCAGATGTGGATGAGGTAGTGTGTGCTAAATATTTCACCATGATGTTGGAAGGAACGGCTCGTACTTGGTTGAAGAGCTTGCCAACTAACTCTGTCGGATCATGGGCCGAATTGAAGCACAGGTTTATCCAGAATTTCAAAGATACTTGTAAGCAACAATGTCAATCGTGGATCTGGCCGCTTGCATCCAAGAGGAAGGGGAGTCCACGACCCATTGGGTTAAACGGGTCTCATCGATTTTGCACTCATCAGATCGTATCAATGCAGACACCGCAGTGTTAACATTAGAGGGCAATTGTCGTTTCAAGCCGCTCAAACAGAAATTAGGATGGCTCAAACGTCACTGCAACGATATGGCAACACTCATGGCCGCTTTGGTTAAATATGCCGATTCAGATAATACCAAGGACCCGGATTCGAAGAAGGACAAACCGGAGAAAGGGAAAAAGAACGGCAACGCCAAGGGTCAGCAGCCTAATCCGGCAGGCCATGGGAACAACGGTAAGCGCAAAGCCGACAGCAGCTTGGACTTTGTTGCTAACACCAATGCTCGGGAGAATGGCCAACGCCGTAAGGGCAAGCAGCCCCAGGGGAGGAGGTTCAGGCCCCAATTTGGAGCGCCTGTTAAATCAGCCCTGTCCAAAGCATGGATCAAAGGAAAAGCCAGCATCGCATCTTTGGAAGGACTGTTATATCATGCGGGATTTCAAGAATTCCAATATGTTCCAGTATGATAATGGCCCGCCCGGTGCCTCAGGAGGTGGTTTCCACGGGCCGGGTTATGGAGGTGGTGGTTCCGGTTTAGGGTTCCAGGGAGGTTACAACCATCAGGGGAATCAGCAGCAGTAGCAGCAGTCGGGTTATCAGAGCAATCCCAAATAGCTAAACAGCGGGCAATATCATGTCTTCACTACTAGTTTGTGTAAACGTGATCAGAAGCTTCACAAAAGGGCAGTAAACTCTGTTGAACCGGCAGTACCTCAGTATTTACGCTGGTCTGAGCAACCTATTCTGTGGAGTAGAGAGGATCACCCACCCTGGGGTGATAATCCAGGTCACTTGGCCCTGGTGGTAGCCCCTCAAGTTGGGGGATACAAGTTTACCAAAGTACTCATGGATGGGGGAAGTAGTATCAACATTTTATATTATGATACATTCTGTCGTATGGGGTTGACAGATAAGAATCTTAAACCGTCGAATACGGTCTTTCATGGTGTGGTGCCTGGTAAGTCTGCATATCCTGTTGGCAAGATAGTTTTGGAGGTAGCTTTTGGAGATGACTATGATTCAAGGCCAGAAACATTGACATTTGAGGTGGTAAAGGTCAAAAGTCCGTACCACGCCTTGTTTGGGCGGCCGGCCTATGCTAAATTCATGGCGAGGCCGTGTTATGTTTATCTACAGCTTAAAATGCCAGGTCATAAGGGGACTATCATAGTACATGGAAGTAGAAAGAATTCTTTGGAGTGTGAGGAAGGTGATGCGGCTTATGCTGAGTCGGTTTGTACCACGGAAGAATTGAAATTCTATAAGGAGCAAGTTGATCCGGCAGACATGACCTCTTTGAAAAATCCCACTACAGAACATGATCCAGTGTTGAAGTTCAAATCGGCTACAGATACTAAGATGGTTGACTTTGTTCTAGCGATTCATCCAAGCAGTTCAGCATCAGCGCTAACCTGGATCCCAAATAGGAAAGCGCGCTCATCGAGTTCATCCATGAGAATCGGGACATCTTTGCATGGAAACCTTCTGACATGCCAGGTGTACCGAGGGAACTCGCTGAGCACACACTCAATATTGATCCTAAGTTTAAACCGGTCTGATAGTTCCTCTACCGCTTCAATGAAGAGAGACGGAAGGCTATCGGTGAAGAGGTAGCCTGTCTGTTGGCCGCAGGGTTTATTGTCGAGGTTTTTCATCTAGAGTGGTTAGCTAATCCGGTGCTGGTTCTTAAGAAAAACGGCACTTGGCGCATGTGTGTGGATTACATAGATTTAAACAAGGCTTGCCCTGCAGACCCCTTTGCTCTCCCTCGCATTGATCAGATAATTGATGCTACGGCAGGTTGTGACCGTTTGTGTTTTCTGGATGCTTACTCTGGTTATCATCAGATCAAAATGGCGGTTAAGGACCAGGAGAAAACAGCTTTCATAACTCCCTTTGGAGCCTTCTGCTATGTCTCCATGCCTTTTGGACTCAAGAGTGCCCAGGCAACTTACCAGCGATGTGTTCAGAATTGCTTTCATAAACAAATTGGGCGCAATGTTCATGCATATGTGGATGATATTGTGGTAAAATCCAGAAAGGAGGAGACATTGCTAGAGGATTTAAGAGAAACCTTTGACAATCTCCGGATTTACAAGATGATGCTCAATCCGGAGAAGTGTGTCTTTGGTGTCCCGACAAGCAAGCTCTTAGGTTTTCTGGTGTCAAACAAAGGCATTGAGGCTAATCCAGAAAAATGCAGCAATTACGTCCTTGGCTAAACCGGCGTGTATCAACAATGTTCAACGTCTGCTGGCCGGATTACAGCCTTGAGCCGGTTTATTAGTCGCCTTGGAGAGAAGGCCATCCCCTTATATCAGATGCTCAAGAAGACAGATAACTTTGTCTGGAGTGAGGCAGCTGATAAAGCGTTTGAGGATCTAAAGAGGCAGCTAGCTCAACCGCCCGTGCTCGTAGCACCAATCGATAAATAGCCGTTATTATTATATGTGGCTGCTAATGCCCGGGCTGTTAGCGTAGCCATTGTAGTACAGCGCAAGGAGCTTGGCAAGGAATATCCGGTTCAACGACCGGTTTATTATATCAGCGAGGTGCTCATTGAGTCAAAGTAGAGGTATCCGCATTGGCAGAAGCTGGTGTATGGAGTGTTTATGGCAAGCCGGAAGCTTAAACATTATTTTCAGGGCCATCCCATCACAGTGGTCAGTTCAGCCCCTCTGGGCGACATCATTCAAAACAGAGAAGCAACTGGCCGGGTTGCCAAGTGGGCTATTGAACTTGGACCTCACGGGCTCAAATATATACCCCGCACAGTGATCAAATCCCAGGCACTCGTGGACTTCATCAATGATTGGACGGAGTTACAGGCACCTGAAGAGAAACTAGGTAATACATATTGGACTATTCATTTTGATGGGTCCAGACAGTTGGAGGGCTCGGGGGCTGGAATCATACTAACTTCCCCACGAGGTGACAAGTTTTGTTATGTCCTCCGTTCAATGTTCCCTTGTACTAACAATGCAACTGAATATGAGGCTTTGCTCCATGATCTTCGGATGGCTAAGGAGATGAATTTGAGCCGGGTTAAGTGCTTCGGCGATTCAGATCTAGTGGCTTAGCAGGTGTCTGGCACTTGGGACTCTAAGGACCCACTCATGGTTGCATATCGGCGAGAGGTGGACGCCGTGGCTAGTCATTTTAAGGGTTATCAGGTGGACCATATAGACCGGCGGAAGAATGAAACGGCGGACGCTTTAAGTTATCTTGGTTCCCAGCATAAACCGGTCCGGCATATGTCTTTCTTGATGTGTTGCATAATCCGTCAGTTAAGGTGCCAACTGAAGAAGATTTGGCTATTCCTGATCCGGAGGCTCAGTTGGTGGCAGCTCTGCATGCCATATCGGATTGGATGATCCCATATCTGGCTTACATGAACCGGGGCGAGTTACCAGACGATGAAACGTTGGCTCGACAAATAATCCGGTGTTCAAAGTCCATGACCATACTCAACGGGGACTTACATCGTTACAGTGTTTCAGGAGCAATTCAGTGATGTGTTTCTCCTCAAGAAGGTTGTGAGATTTTGCGAGAAATCCATGAATGGGATTGCGGTCACCACGCCGGTTCAAAGTCTTTGGTTGCCAAGGCTTTTTGCCACGGTTTTTACTGGTTGACAGCGCATGCTGATGCGGAGGATTTAGTAAAGAGTTGTGATGGATGTCAAAAATTTGCCCACCGTGCGCACGTTCCAGCTCAAGAGTTGCGGGTGTTTCCAATTACGTGGCCGTTTGTGACTTGGGGGCTTGATATGGTTGGACCCTTCAAGCGCTCTAAAGACAAAAAGACCCACCTGTTAGTAGCCGTTGATAAATTCACTAAATAGGTGGAGGCAGAGCCAGTCAACAAGTGTGATGCAGTCACGGCGGTTCAATTC
Source organism: Triticum aestivum (assembly GCF_018294505.1). NCBI lineage: Eukaryota > Viridiplantae > Streptophyta > Magnoliopsida > Poales > Poaceae > Triticum > Triticum aestivum. The sequence goes on along the minus strand of NC_057794.1, from coordinate 79,693,749 downwards.
ATTAAGAAGGTGATATTCCGGTTTGGCTTTCCACACATCATTATAACAGATAATGGTACTAACTTGTCAAAAGGTGAGATGGAAGAATTTTGTCAATGTGAGCACATCCGACTCGATCTAGCATCGGTGGCTCACCCCCAATCTAATGGTCAAGCAGAGAGGGCAAATCAAGAGATTCTACGGGGCATCAAACCCAGGCTTATGGTTCCCTTAAAGCGGACACCGGGTTGTTGGGTTGAGGAGCTACCTTCTGTGTTATGGAGCATCAACACCACACCCAATAGGTCTATGGGTTACACACTGTTCTTCATGGTCTATGGAGCGGAGGCCGTTCTTCCTAGTGACATCCATCACGATTCGCCCCGTGTAACAGCTTATGTTGAAGCTGATAATGAGAAGGCACTTCAGGATTCTCTAGACCTATTGGATGAAGAGCGTGATCTTGCAGCAGCACGATCAGCGATTTATCAACAAGATCTCCGACGTTATCACAGCCGCCGGGTTAAAACCAGAACCTTTCAAGAAGGCGATTTGGTGCTCCGGCTCATCCAGGATCAGACTGATATGCACAAGTTATCCCAACCTTGGGAAGGACCCTTTGTGGTCAGCAAAAATCTGCACAACGGGTCTTACTACCTCATTGATGTTCGAGAGCATAAAGACTCACGTCAATCAGAGGAGGAGACCAAGCGGCCATGGAACATAGCTCTTCTTCGGCCTTACTATACTTGAGCCACAGGCTCTTCATATGTACATATTTAAGATAATGTATATATTATATAATAAACCGGAGCCTCCATTAAAGCGGGGTCTCTGCTATTTTTACAGCATGTGTGTGCTCACAAAAGTTTCTACTAACAAAGCGGAGTTTTTTTGTTAAACCGGTATCTACAGCCGCACGGATACACATAATATCACTAGGGGGCTTGGTCATATCTGAACCATAGTTACACCTCTTGATCAGTTTGAAACGACAAAGGGATATCACTAGGGGGCTTGGTTGTTATCACACCACAGCTACACCTCTTGATAGGCGTCTAGCCAGAAAGGAAATTATGTGGGGCCAAAGAGAGTGTTGCACAAAGCACAAACTCAAACATGGGCACCCACGGAGTACATCTCACAAAGTTACTTGGGGGCTCTTTGTGCAAGCAACAAAGAGTTTGAAAGGACCCTCGTAATTGTCTATCAAGCCACGGCTTGGAAGCCTGGTGTATTCACCTAAAAACCCAGGTTAACCTACCTTCATCAAGTAAGCCACTCGTGTCCAGGTAATCCTGGTATGACCCATCGAATGTTTGACATGTCACACTTTTATAGACCATGAACTTGTCAAAGTTAAAACAATGATTGGTTAATTGGAGGCCCATCTTAAAAGGCTTTGTTAAATGGTTTAACTCAGAGGCCTGGCAGCCCATGAAAAGCCTCCATTTGGAGCCTAGCAGCTCGTAAAAAGCCTTGTGTATTTTCCTTTTTGAGTTTTATTTGTTGAAGTTTATAAGTATTTTTGATAAAGCGGCGTCCTTGACCCGGCTTGCTTCTCAACTACAAGTTGTTGACACATGATCAGTTATAAACCGGTGTTTATTAACCTGGTCTGGTTTGACTAAATCACCAGTGTTATAAAGAAAACCCGGTAGTTATCCCGGTCCGGTTTAATATATAAACCAACAGTATAGAGATGAGGTTATCAACGCTCTGGATTGGTATTAACACCTTTGCCATATACATCATTGGTCAACCAATGAGGTATGTTATGTATACTGTTTTTTGTACAAACACTTTGATTATTTCATCTATGTCCTGTACACTTCCTGGATATATTGACCAGTCTAGCAGTAAACCGCTAGACACTTTTAAGTTGTTAAACCCAGGAACACAATTCATCATGGGTTATTCAGAAATATATCCCAAAGGGTGGCACAAGTTTTCATGAGGCATTACAAAACATGCTCGATGGCATGGCAAATAAAGGAGTTTTTAGCTATCCTATTACAAGAAGCCTTCAAAACGGCTCCAATGGCATAATTTTTTTTCATAAGATCGGCACATGGTGGACAGTAAACCGGCAACCGGTTTAGGATGCTTTGTCTAGATGGTTTGATGGTTGAGGGTCAGTTGGTGTGGGCACTTCTTCATCCCTCCCAAGACGCTGGAAATCAACCATTGACCAATCGATTCTAGTTAAAGCTTGGAACACTGCTTCTTCATGAATAAGATTGGAGGGGTTAATATCAGGTGCATAAGTGTGCTTACGAATCGGAGGCAGAAGTTCTTCAACTTCATGGATGTCAGTCGGCTGCCTCTTCCCCTCCGCATTGTAAAACGGTTGAAAATGGGACAAATCTGTATCATCGGCCAACTTGCTGGCTGCTGGCCGCATCTGTTTGGTCAGCCGCCAGAGATCATCATTGTCAAAGTTGGAACCATCTTCTTTAACTCCTGGGTATCCTTTAATGATGTCCTTCGCTTTAAGATCTGGAATCCAGGCTTTTGCTCGAATAAGTGCAGTTAAAGCTCCGGCTCTGGCAGCTGCTTTCTTCAACTCGGCGATGCGGGATGGTAACATGGCCAATTTCTCAAGCATTTCTTTAATCAAAGTTGGGGCCGGTTTGTTATAAGATGTCGTGCTAATAGCCCGCTGAGACCCAGAGTATAGCTGCTCAACCAATGTGTATGCCGCTTTGAGCTTCATCCGCATATCTGTACCAAGATGAGCGATCCGAGTGCCTGCCAAAGATTTTATCAACATTTTGGTCAGTTGTAAGGTTCATCGACTTGCGCAACACACATATGCAGGCACTTACCAAAGATAGCAGAGGTCGTAGCATTGATTTGGTGTTTCAAACCGGCTAGTTCATCAACCACTGGCTTCAGGGCTGCCTCGGCGTCTACAACTCTTTTGGTTAAACCGGATTTCTCGGTTTCCCAGTCAGCACAATCTTTATTGAAAGATTCTTTCAACTTTTCCATGACGGCTAGGGCCTGGGTCAGCTCCTCTTTGGCTTTTTCAGCCTCGGCTTGTTGTGGCTTCACATTCTCTTGCAAGTCAGAATTTTGGGCATCTTTGCTTCTCAGTTCAGCCTGCCACATTGAAGGTATATTAAACAAACAGCATATATATGTGCTAAGTACAAAGTGTATAACAAGTTATGCACTTCATAGTTGGGGGCTAATGCCTATTTGCTCTAAAGTACTACACTTTATAGAAGTCTCCAGAATAATGCAAGCATTATACTTGACACTTGGGGGCTAATGTACGTCTGTTCTAAAACGGATGTGTTGATTAAAAACCAGATTAACTTGCCAAGTTAAACCGACCTTTGGGGGCTATGCTGCAGAAAGTTTTCTAATTATTTCAAGATGAGTCTTATCTATTATTAGAGGCCTGCCATTGCAAGGATCAATGATAAGAAGCGTAAAGTGTTACAAAGACCCGGTTTATGATTAATAATCATACAATGGCCCTTGGGGGCTACTTGGGATAGTAGTTCAGCTATAAATCAATAAACAAAGGGAGAGGAATTTACCTCATATCGCTCTTTCATCAAATTCACCAAACCGGCTTCATAATCCCGGTTTGAGTGCAGATGGTTCAAGAAGCCAGAATGGAGCTCATCGGCGTTAAGATGAGCATAGTTGGATAAATCGCTGCTCCATTTACCTTTCTCCCTGGCAGCTTGCTCTTCTTTGGCACTGTGTTGAGCCAAAATGATGGGATGGCCAGGAGAGCTGTGGCCCATTCTAGTAATAATAACATCATCACCTTGGCCTTCAGGGTTTTTGGTTGATGATATTGGAATTTCAGCATCTTTCGTCGGACTAGCCCGGTTTGGTTCTGCCGGTTCAGCATCAGGCGCGGCAGGATCAGCGTCTGCTGGTTCATCAGTATTTTGGCCTTCAAGGGGCGGGTTATCAGAAGCAGCTTCAGGATGAGGGCTTTCCGGTTCACGAGTTTGTTCTGGTTCACCTCTTGGTTATTCTTCTTCGGCGACCGAATCTTCGAGCGGATTGGTGGTCCGAGCTTTCTTACTGGGTCTGGCTTTGGCCCTGCAAACAGAATAAAAGAGGATTAACATCCTATTCAAAGGATTTATGACGCATTGAAAGGAAAGGTTTTTACAACTCACCCGACCACAGTTTTCAAAGGGGGGGGTTGAGTTGCTGTCAATTCACCAGAAGATGAAGGAGGTGTCACCTAATAATTTGAATCGGACGGATTAAGAGGCTGTCTGAAATAACCTGCCTTGGGGTAAGAATGGTCAGAAGTAGGAGAGACCTCAGACCGGCGCTTCCGAACCGGAGTATCAGGTAAACCGGCTGAAGTGACCTGTTGGCCACTGTGCCGGGTTGTCCGGCGAGCTTCATGTTGTTGAGTCTTCAAAATAAATGTTGGATCCAAGTGAGCAAGAGGATGAGAAAAGCTTACTTTCCGGACTGCTTGGCGAGGTTTTTGTGTTGTCATAGAGTCTGAACCAGAGGAAAGGGTAATTACCTCTACATCATCAGCTTGACTAGCTTCTGCGTCCTCCTGAGGAAGATCATTGTTAATGAGATGCATGAAAAGAGAACCAAGTGAATCAAGTTCTACCTCAACTTCTGGATCATCAGTATCATCATCAAGCTCCATATTAATCCGGTCAGCCGTTTTCCGTTTTAACATCCGTTTTACGGCCTTGGTCTTTGGGCGGGATGGCTTGACCGCATTGTCTCCAGTCGGCTTTGTAGCTTTCTCTACGGTTTTCCGTTTCCAGAAGGGGTCATCTACCTATATACAAAGAAGAAGGATTACAGGTTGCATAAGCTAAAAATATTAGATATGAGGGGGAAATATAATGCTTACAGCAGGTGGTTTGTTTTAGGCATAGAAGGGACTCAGACCGGTTTGACTACAGATCAGTTCTGATTCGTTCAGAATCTTCTTTACACCTTCAGTGACTTCTTCCTCAGATAATTGGATGTTGCAATGGCGTTGAGGGTCGTCAAGCTCACCAGTATATTCACACATTAACCTGGGACGCCGGCTTAGCGGCAAGATACTCCAGGATATCCAACAGCGCACAAAGTCCACGCCTGTTAAACCGTTCGCCATAAAGGCCCAGAGTTTGGCGAGTCGAGGAGCGTATTTTGCCCTTTCTGAAGAGCTCAGGCGTTGTGGCATTGGGTGAGTGTTGGATAGTCTGTGATCACGAAAGCCGGGGAGGGGATTTTCATCTTCAGGCGAAGTGTCTCTGCAATAAAACCAAGTTTGGTTCCATTCCTTCGGGTGGCTATGATGTTTGGCATGAGGAAATTCAACTTCTTTCCGCTTTTGAATCGAGACACCACCAAGTTCTGTGTTCGGTCCATTTACAAACTTTGTGCGCCGGTTTAAGTGGAAGAAATCCCGGAACAGTTCTGCAGTTGGTTCTTCTTGTAAATATACTTCACAGAAGACCTGGAAGTTGCATAAATTGGAGACCGAGTTGGGACCGATATCTTGCGGATGAAGTTGGAAGCTGGCAAGCACATCTCGGTAAAACTTTGATCCTGGCGGTTTGAAGCCACGACCTATGTGATCAACAAAGACCACCACCTCGCCCTGCCTTGGGATTGGAGGATTTTCTATTCTAGGAACTCGCCATTTGATTTCAGTTTTCTTAGGTAGGGAGCCAATGCTGACCATCTCATTCAACTGAGTCTCAGGAACCCGGGAACGAGCCCAGTTGCAGGCAGTGAATTGTTTGGCCATTGCGAAACAAACAAGCTGAAAATGAAAGGCCGGTTTATAAATCATGCATGATTATATGCACGATACAATGGAGTAAGAGACATACTGATAGAGGACATGGCATAAACCGGAGATCAATGCAATAATGCATAAAAGGTAATATCACGACAGGGGTACTCAGACACTGTTAAACCGGAATATAATTATGGAGACAAAAGGCTCTTCCGGTTTATCAGAGGGCTAATGGTACAGATTGATTATGCAAAGTTAAACCGCTTATGATGGTGTGAGGAGAAACAGATTTCACAGAGATGTATAAACATTTCGGATCTAAGATAAGACAGAAAAGCAAAATATTTCGACCTAAAAAGGGTAAGACCCGAAATAGTTTATGAAGGACTGCAACAGTTTTCTGCGTATAAGGATTTGTGAGGGTAACAAAAGATTCATCACAGCAAGGGATATGATAAATATGAAGCATTCATCTACGGGCCAAGGAAGAACAACACTATAAGCTCTGACAAACCTCAAGAACAGCGAGGAAACCCTAATGGATATAGGAAAGAAGGGGGAAATGACTTACTACAACCACGGAAACCGCGGAAAGGGCGATGTGGAACTCTGGTGCGAACAGGTTGATGCAGCGGCCGACGACGAAGCAGAGGCGAGGTTCGAAGATGACGGGGGCACTCGAGTGCGGGGTCGTCGAGAGGAAGAAGAAGAGATGAATGGGTAGCAGAAAGAAAAGAAAGGGGTCCTCTGCCCCTATTTATAAGGCGAAGCAGTAAAACAGCAAGTGCGGGAATTAAGGAGTCCAAAAATGGATAAGTTAATAAAGGTGTCACCTCGGTGACTGAATACACATTAAATGAAGGTAATCTCCGACATCGACGGATGGATGACGTTAGGGCGGTTTATCATAATTTGGAAGTATGACATCGTGGCGGTTTACAAGATCAAGGTGAAGATATGAGAGAAGATTTTTTCTAAGTGTAGAAGATTGACATGAACAAGTTCAAACCAATCTGGGGCCTAATGTTGGGGATATTACTACTGGAGGTAAACCTGCCTTATGTAGCCAGGTTGACTCTTTGAAGATTAGAAGCCCATGAAGATGCAAGGATGATGGCGCTTTACGGAAGGCCCAAGGCCCAAAGGCGGGTTACAGCCTGTAAATGTAAACCGACCTAGTCATATAACTTGTATTGTAAGATAGGAAGAGTAGAGACCGAACTGGACACGTTTATGATCCGGCTTTGGGACTCTGTAGCTCGGTGGGCATCAACCTATGAATATAAAGGGACGACCCGGCCGCGGTTGAGGGACAAACAACAACTCGAGAGCCAGACAAAGCGGATTCGCTCCCTGGCCTTCGAAACCCTAGCAATACCAATCACAACTAGACGTAGGCTTTTACCTTCCTCGAAGGGGACGAACTAGTATAAAACTCCCCGTGTCCTCTTGTCCGGTTTAACCCCTTTAAGCTAACCCATAGCGATGGCTCCATGACTAAGTCCCTTCACAAGGACATCTGCCGTGACAAACCCACGACAGCCCGGCTGAACGAGGTCCAGCAAGAGCTCCAGGACGCGATGAAGAAGCACGAGACCCTGGAGGGCGATGTTTCGGCTCGAGAGGCCGAACTCTCCAAGGCACGTCAAAGCGCGGAAGCGGCCCGGGTTGAAGCCCAGGGTGCCCTCCAGGAGATCCAAGAGGCCAGGAAGATCGCAGCGGGTAAGGTGTTTAGTACACAAAGCAAGTATATGAAGAAGAAGTATTTCTTACTAACCCGGATTTGGAGTTCTCCAGGAGCCTTCGCAGATCTGCCGCGCAGTGTGTCCGACACCGCGGAGTTCTTCCGAGCCGAAGAAGGGAGCTCCACGGAGAAATTGTTCTAGTCGCAGTACCTTGCACCATAGCATCCTGTGCCCTTCACCGATCAGCTAAAACAGCTGGTGGAGCTGCATAGGGTGGCCGAAATGGCCATGAAGGATTTGATAATCCGGCTATGGCCTGCTGAAGGTATGCCCGGCAGCTACTTCGGTCTTGTGAAGCGGTTGGTTAGCGCCTGTCCTTGGCTGGACGCCGTCAAGCGATCAGCCTGTATTGAAGGTGCGCGCATGACCTTCACCCGCTGCAAGATGTGATGGGCGAAGATGGACGCCGTCGAGCTGACCAAGGGGCCGCCAGAGGGCAAGGAGCACCGCACACCCGAGCGCTATGATGTCCTAGAGGGGTCTCGCATTGTAGCAACGCAGTGTTCGCAGGATATTATCTTTGAATGAATGTATTCAAGTTCCTTCTACTTTGTATGGTAGAACAAAGTGGGTTTGTAATATAATGCTTCTTATGTTTTAAATTTTACCTGCTGTGTGGCCGTGTTGTATGAAATCTGAGGGTTGGCCTGTCATCGGCTTCTGCCCCCACGTAGGAAATACGGAGGTGTTCGGGATGGAATCTAAACAATCTTGATCCAATTATATGGTCCTCGAAGGAGTTGTTTAGCGCAACAAACCAAGCAATCAGACTATGCGGCTTGAACGCCATCACTTAGCCATAGGAGTTTGACAATAAAAACATAGGCGCAGCCCCTAGAATCCGAACTAGAGTGCTATAAGTGTCTGATCAGGAAGTACCGATCCTTCAAGTAATGCGAAAGAAATCTCCAATGATTTGCAACCTCTGAATAGCTGACCGGCTCTCGCCGCATCATGACAGTCAGTTTTCGGCTTTCTCTACTGAGGTGCTCCTTTGGATAAACCAAGGCACAATCTCAGTAGTTCTCCCTTTACTACATTAGCCGCTATAGAGGAATGTAAGGTAGCAAGCACAGGAGCCGGGCAACCCAACTATTGACCAAAGACATGATTCGGAGCCAATGCATATAGTGCTAAATTCGGGGTGCCAAACTATACTATAAAAAGTGTTTGGACTTTTGTTGTCGTAGTGTGGGGTGCTATGAAGCCCCTGGCAAACATCAAACGTACCAAAGTGTATAGGTGTTACCTGATAGGGTTACCCACAGGGAAGAAGAAGAGAAAAAATAAGAAAAAAAGAAAGAAAACAGAAAGGGTGCAAAAGGTGATAAGCTAGGGCTTTAAAGCTCCAACTGTGAACTGTTTTCATTGTAATTTGATTAATACATCGAGGCGCATTGATACAAGTAGTGCGATAAGCAACAGGCTATTTAATATGCCAAAAACCAAGGGAGAGCTGCATGTGGGTCCTGAAAGACAAGTAGAGTGATTGTTAATGAAACCACCTTGAAAATCCACCGTACGTCTGCGTTTCTTGCCATCTTGGTGTGTTTATCCTTCAAGAGGGCTGGTGATCAGGCCATCCGATGGGGCCTGCGTGATTGAAACCTGAAAAGGAAACGAATAAAAGTGAAAGTATGTGTGTGTCCAGTGTCGGTTGAGCCATACTGTGGATCACAAAGTAGCTATGCCTCCGTCGATGCCCATGGAATTTTGAGTGCGTAGTTATGTACGCGTGGTGCGAATGCCACTACTTGGCCAGGACTGAGACGGAGGCCGAATTGCTAGTCTAGCTCCTGACGAGCCGAGTTGTCCTGTTGTAGGGTAGTTCGGACCCTCTTGACGATGTTTGTGGGCTCGGCAGCCGAATTAAGGTTCTGCTTGAGAAGGCCACTCTGTACTTCTGCTGCTAAGGCAACTGTGTGCTCTTCTGTACGGAGGGAGCGTTCCGTATTTCCATTCACTGTTATGACGCCACGTGGACCGGGCATCTTGAGATTGAGATAAGCATAGTGTGGCACTGCATTGAATCGGGCGAATGCGGTCCGTCCGAGCAGTGCGTGATAGCCGCCGCGAAAGGGGACTATGTCGAAGATTAACTCCTCGCTTCGGAAATTGTCCAGAGATCCAAAGACAACCTCGAGCATGATTGAGCCTGTACAGCGGGCCTCTACACCTGGTATGACTCCTTTGAAGGTAGTCTTTGTGGGTTTGATCCGTGATGGATGAATGCCCATTTTGCGCACTATATCCTGATAGAGCAAGTTGAGGCTGCTGCCACCGTCCATCAGGACTCGCGTTAGGTGGAACCCATCAATTATTGGGTCCAATACTAGTGTGGCTGAACCACCGTGATGGATACTGGTCGGATGATCCCGGCGATCAAAAGTGATCGGGCATGACGACCATGGGCTAAATTTTGGGGCGACTGGCTCTATCGCATAGACGTCCCTGAGTGAGCGCTTGCGCTCCCTCTTGGGGATGTGGGTAGCGTATATCATGTTCACCGTTTTGACCTGAGGGGGAAACTTCTTTTGTCCCCCTATGTTCGGCGGCCGGGGCTCCTCGTCGTCATCTTCGCTTTGTGATCCCTTATCCTTGTTTTCGGCATTTAACTTGCCGGCCTGTTTAAAAACCCAGCAATCTCTGTTGGTATGATTGGGTGGTTTGTCTGGGGTGCCATGAATCTGGCATGGACGATCGAGTATGTGGTCCAAGCTGGATGGTCCCTGATTGTTTCTTTTGTATGGTTTCTTCCGCTAGCTGGACTTGGAGCCACTGAATCCGGCGTTGACTGTAGTGTCGTCGGTATTGTCACCATTGCTTCGACGTTTGTGTCTATTACGTTGGAGCTTGACATTGCTGTTTTTGACCTCGGAGGGGCCTGCCTCGCTGGCTGTGTTTTTGCTATGAGCCAGCCAACTATCCTCACCCGTGCAAAAGTGGGTCATGAGTGCCGTAAGAGTTGCCATAGATTTTGGCTTTTCTTGGCCGAGGTGGCGGGCGAGCCATTCGTCGCGGATGCTGTGTTTAAAGGCTGCTAGGGCTTCGGCATCAGGACAGTCGACGATCTGGTTCTTTTTGGTTAGGAACCTAGTCCAGAATTTACTGGCTGACTCACCAGGTTGTTGAACTATGTGGCTTAAGTCATCGGCGTCTGGTGGCCGGACATGTACCTTGGAAGTTGTCGAGGAAGGCTTCTTCCAAGTCCTCCCAGCTGCCGATAGAATTTTCAGGCAAGCTGTTTAACCAGTGCCGAGCTGGTCCTTTAAGCTTTAGTGGGAGGTATTTGATAGCATGGAGGTCCTCTCCGGGGGCCATGTGGATGTGGAGGATAAAGTCCTCGATCCATACCGCGGGATCAGTTGTCCTGTTGTATGATTCAATATTCACGGGTTTGAACCCTTCGGGGAATTCGTGATTGATTACTTCATCAGTGAAGCAAACAGGGTGTGAGGCGCCTCTATATCTGGCCGCATTGCGACGTAGCTCCGATGGAGTCCGTCTGCGGTTGTCGGCTCGGGCCTGACTAGGTTTGTCACGTCCGAATAGGTAGCCATCATCACATGTCGAGGAACATCCTCGCGATCCATAAATCGATCGGGTATATCCTGCTCTGCTATCCAGGGTCTGCTGGAGGTCGTATGTATGACCCCAAACTGTTTTGTCTCTATTTTTGCGTGGTAGTGGGGCAGGCTGCTGTTCGGCCTGAGTTGCCGCTCAATCCCGACCACGTGGTGGTCGGTTCGCCGCACTGTCCCGACCGCGTAGTGGTCGGTCGGCCGCATTACGCGAGGGAGGCATGGGCTCCGGTGCCTCTTCATCGAACTGAGGTAGCAACCTTCGCTTGGGTAACTCTTGGCTGGGCGTTTGAGGTCGTATTTTTGGCTGCCAGGACATCAGTCCACCTGTCAATGAGCAGATCTTAGTCAGCTTGAAGCTGCTGCTGCTTCTTTTTCAGGCTCCTTGCGGTGGCTATTAGCTGGAGCTTGAAGCGCTCCTGCTCGAGAGGTTCCTCAGGCATGATGAAATCTTCATTGCCGAGGCTTTCCTCATCCTCGAAGAGCGGACGATAACTACCATCCTCGGAGTCGTTGGGCATGGCCTGTTCATCGGGGCTAGCTTGCCCGTTTTCTTGCTCCTCCTGTTCGGACGTTACCTCAGCAAGGTCTTCATTGTTTTTGGCGTCATCCGGAGTATTATTTTCTCCAGTGCCAGCATTGTTGTCTTTTGAATGACGTGACTTAGAGCGGTGCCGAGGACGCCGGCGTTTTTGCTGTATATCAGGAGGTTTATTCTCGACTGGATTTTCTTTGTCATGATCGTTGGTTGTTTTGGGTGTGTCCACCATGTACACATCGTACAAAGAAGTGGCCATCCAGCGTCCAGTAAATGGTGGATTTTGGTTTTGCTCTTCATCAGCATCGTCGTCCATACCGTCGATGTCTTCAGAGTCGTAATCAAGCATGTCGGTTAAATCCTCGACCATTGCTATGAAGTGGGTGGCGGGTGGGAAGCAAAATTTTCCATCGTCAGCCCCTAGTTCGAACCGAACGTAGTTCGGCAGTGAGTCCCAAGCCAAGGACAGGTTCTTTAATGAGTTAACACATCGCCCAAAGGCGAGTGCTGGAATATGTCTGCGGCACTGAATTCGAAGATCAATAAACAATCAAGTTTGGTGTCCGCGAACTCACACGGTTCGGAACTTATTGCCAGAGACGAGTCTGGAGTTCCGGTGACACAGATATCGTGTGAGGTTATGTCCATGTGTGGCTCCAACGCCGGGGAATCTGTGGCCTCCGTGGTGGGGTTGAGCCTCCGGTCCTTGGATGGCGCAGTATGCTTCAGATCTAAGGCCAGAGCGGTTACAGGAGTTATCTCCTAGATGCGGTCCGATGAAAGATTTAGGTCATGTCCATCGGGGTGACCAGGAGTGGTTGCCGTGGTCTCGAATCCAGCGAAGATCAAGTCTCCACGGATGTCCGCAACATAGTTAAAGCTCCCAAATCTAACCTGGTGTCCAGGGGCGTAGTTATCGATCTGCTCCAGATGGCCAAGCGAGTTGGCCCGTAGTGCGAAGCCGCCGAACACAAAGATCTGTCTAGGGAGGAAGGTCTCGCCTTGGACAGCGTCGTTGTTGACGATTGAAGGGGCCATCAAACCTTTTGGGGACGGCACAGTGGAACTCTCAATGAAAGAACCAATGTCGGTGTCAAAACCGGTAGATCTTGGGTAGGGGGTCCCGAACTGTGCGCCTAGGATCGATGGTAACAGGAAACAGGGGACACAATGTTTTACCCAGGTTCGGGCCCTCTCTATGGAGGTAATAACCTACGTCCTGCTTGATTGATCTTGATGAATATGAGTATTACAAGAGTTGATCTACCACGAGATCATAATGACTAAACCCTAAAAGTCTAGTCTGGCTATGATTATGAGGATTCGGCATATCTACGGACCTAGCCCTCCAGTTTATATAGACACGGAAGGGATCTAGGGTTACAAAAGGTCAGTTACAGAGAAAGGAATCTTCATAGTTGGTCGCCAAGCTTGCCTTCCATGCCAAGGAGAGTCCTATCGGGACACGGCTGGAGTATTCAGTCTTTGTATCCTTACGGCCCATCAGTCCGGCCCATATCCAATAGATCGGACACCCGAGGACCCCTTAGTCTAGGACTCCCTTAGGGACGGCTGGCTCGGGGATTGATTTTGAGCTTCCATCATCCTCAAGCGAGTTTCGGGCACGGTGGGCGTATGTGGACGTCGGCGTTCTCAGCCCCCTGCTCTCACCCCCTTTGGCACCCGCCATTCCCAGCTTCGGCTGGGCCATGAGAAGCTCGCGGACCCCCGCCTTGCTTTTGTCTGGCTCCAGTTAAAGAGGCTGAAAGATCTTGGCGTGACTATGCCCATGGTGATGAAGGAGTTCCTCTGACTCTGCATCACCCCACTCTGGCGGCCAGGATTGCATGAGGCTTCAGGAGTCGGGGCTTCCGCTCGAGGCGCGAAGAATGGTGCTCGTGGTCCTGATGGGCGACCCCTCGGCAGCTGATATACCGCAGGAGGGCTGTCTTCTATACTGCTGCTTGAACAGTGTAACGACCAAATCTCAAAGGATTTGAGTCTCTGTGCTTACTGTTCTAGTCCCTGGATCGAACTCGCTAGCACACACAGTATAGATGAATACCAAAATAGCAAGTGCATCATTTATTACATCGTATGATCCAAAATATATAAAATAAAACAATATGCATAGCACTTGGCTAGCTTTATTGAATTAAACAGCGGAAAGTAGCAGAAAATAATGATGAGTCCCATCATAGCCCACTGGCGATGCTGAGTGCAGACTCGCGACCCTAACGGTACCTTACTCTTCGTCTGAATATCCTGCAACATGAGACATTGCAGCCATATAGGTCAATACTTGAAATGTATTGGCAAGTTACACAGGAGTAATAATAAAGCAGACCTACATGTATATGCATAGTATATCAAAAGGAAGGCTTGATGGTTTATTTTTGCAGGAAGCTGATTTTGTCCTCATAACTACCTAATAGTCAAATTTTCATTTAGTTCTTTTATTACTACAATTATATACATAAGGTTGAGTTGGCAAAATCAACTCCAACCTACCCTTTATTAAGTTGCCCACAAATATTATTAAGTGTCACATCTGTCAAGATCATCCAACAACTATAATGGCATAGTCACTCAAAGTTACCAATAACCGGGGGAACGGCTAATCATGATTAGTTTTTAATACTCTCCAGAGTTTAGTATGCTTTACCTAGTGGACCCAACCCAAAGATTGAGACGAAGTCTTTCAGAAGCAGTCCCCTAGTCCCAACAAGAGGCCCATCCCAACTATTATATCTACATCTTCTGGCACATCCGGGTAAGGGTTCCACAACTGATCAACTAAGCCATAGCCCATTTAGCCAGTGGTCGCACATGGAAGCTACTAGTCACTAAGTCTGTCTGATCTTTTTGAGCCTGGGCGACCGTCCACTTACATTCAGAGGGTATAAACCATGATGTTCTTGAAACCACCCTAGCAATACCAATTCCGCCCAGAGGTGAATTAAATCCTGAGTTACTACTCAAATTATTATATATATAATCCTCACATAAGCTCAATGAATAAATGAACCACCCCCATCTACAAAGCATAGCAAAACTACAACTACCACGATCTGCAATGACGGGAGATAGCTCAACAATATAGCAAAATAATATTATAATAATCCTATACATGCATATATTCATAGTGTGATATAACTATATGCATAGAAAACAATAGGTAAAGGATGATCAACATGTAACTTGCCTTGGTTCCGGTTCAAAAGGTCACACTCCTGACAATAGCTCGCGTCGCACTCCGGACAATCTACATGTTTCACACAATATAACAAATCAATCACCGGAACATGAAAAGAACCAAAACAAAAACAACAACAAGAAAACCATTTTTAAAACTCAACAACAGTATCACAACAGCACCTAAATTGTACTACGATCACAATGCAAAAAGAATCACTTGAATTCGATAAGCGGTTTGAAAGACACGACATCGGGAAGGTTTAATTCAAATTCAAACGAATTCAAATTTGAACAGTGCAAACATGTGCAAAGTTGGCACTGCGATAATGTGCTGATTTTTGTGAGTGCATAGGAAAAAGAATTACCTAAATTGGATTTATATAATAAAAGATATAGCTAAAAGAAGTTAGAGAGCAAATCTGGAAAGAAAAACAAAAACAACAGAAAACTCCTGCACTATTCGTGCGTGTACTGTAGTTGTTCCCATGTGGCAGCGCACGGTTGGCTCAGGTGGTGCTGTGCGCGCGTGTGCTCACCGAAACAGAGGAAAAACAACGGTGGCTTCGGGCGTCGGCGCCGGTGGCTCTACGGCGAGTCTCCGGCGAAGGTCAGGTGACGGGCGGAGGCGGCTTCGAGTTGCGGACGCAGTGGTGAGGTCAAACGACGACGGGGCGTGCTCTGCGGGCGACGATGACGATGTGAACAGCCGCTGCTCTGGTGGCGTCGGGTTTGCTCGGGCGGCTCGCTCCGCTTCCGGCGACAAAAATATGTCAGCAAGGTGCGGCGTTGAGCGAAGGGTCGAGGGGAGTGAACGATGTGGCCGGTGGTGTCCTTACGGCGACAGAAACGACCGGCAATGACGGCGGCGGCTCGAGCTCCACCGCGAGATGCTTTTCGCCCTAGCTGCTCGTGCGGATGAGGAAAGGACGGAGAAGGGGCTGCGGTAGGGTTCTTAGGGGTCTGGAACTCGCGCGTGATGTCCTTGGCTCGCCCGGGATCGACCAGGTGCCGGATTGATCCAGGTCGGCCTCGGCGTGCGCACGGCGCGGCTGCTGAAGGAAATATGCCCTAGAGGCAATAATAAAGTTATTATTTATTTCCTTATATCATGATAAATGTTTATTATTCATGCTAGAATTGTATTAGCCGGAAACATAATACATGTGTGAATACATAGATAAACAGAGTGTCACTAGTATGCCTCTACTTGACTAGCTCGTTAATCGAAGATGGTTATGTTTCCTAACCATGAACAAAAGAGTTGTTATTTGATTAACGGGATCACATCATTAGAAGAATGATGTGATTGACATGACCCATTCCATTAACTTAGCACCCGATCGTTTAGTATGTTGCTATTGCTTTCTTCATGACTTATACATGTTCCTATGACTATGAGATTATGCAACTCCCGTTTGCCGGAGGAACACTTTGTGTGCTACCAAACATCACAACGTAACTGGGTGATTATAAAGGAGCTCTACAGGTGTCTCCAAAGGTACATGTTGGGTTGGCGTATTTCGAGATTAGGATTTGTCACTCCAATTGTCGGAGAGGTATCTCTGGGCCCTCTCGGTAATGCACACCACATAAGCCTTGCAAGCATTGCAACTAATGAGTTAGTTGCGAGATGATGTATTACGAAACGAGTAAAGAGACTTGCCGGTAACGAGATTGAACTAGGTATTAAGATACCGACGATCGAATCTCGGGCGAGTAACATACCGATGAAAAAGGGAACAACGTATGTTGTTATACGGTCTGACCGATAAAGATCTTCGTAGAATATGTGGGAACCAATATGAGCATCTAGGTTACGCTATTGGTTATTGACCAGAGACGTGTCTCGGTCATGTCTACATTGTTCTCGAACCCGTAGGGTCCGCACGCTTAAGGTTTCGATGACAGTTATATTATGAGTTTTGATGTACCGAAGGAGTTTGGAGTCCCAGATGAGATCGGGGACATGACGAGGAGTCTCGAAATGGTCGATACATAAAGATTGATATATTGGATGACTATATTCGGAAATCGGAAAGGTTCCGAGTGGTTCGGGTATTTTCGGAGGTACCGGGGAGTTACGGGAATACGAGGAAGAAGCAATGGGCCTTAATGGGCCTTAGTGGGAAGGACCAGGAGCTGACGCGCGCCCCTCCCAAGCCCAGTCCGAATTGGACAAGGGGTTTAGGGCGCGGCCCCTCTCTCCCTTCCTTCCCCTCTTCCCCCCTTTCCCCCCTTCTCCTAGTTGGACTAGGAAAGGAGGAAACCTACTCCAACTAGGAGTAGGAATCCTACTCCCTGGCGCGCCCCTCCTAGGGCCGGCCTCCTCCCCCTTGCTCCTTTATATACGGGGGCAGGGGGCACCCCATAGGCACACAAGTTGATCCTCGTGATCATTTTCTTAGCCGTGTGCGGTGCCCCCTTCCACCATAATCCTCGATAATATTGTAGCGGTCCTTAGGCGAAGCCCTGCGACGGTAGTACATCTAGATCATCACCACGCCGTCATGCTGATGGAACTCTTCCCTGACACTTTGCTGGATCGGAGTCCGGGGATCATCATCGAGCTGAACATGTGCTAAAACTCGGAGGTGTCGTAGTTTCGGTGCTTGATCGGTCGGGCCTTGAAGACGTACGACTACATCAACCGCGTTGTGCTAACGCTTCCGCTGTCGGTCTACAAGGGTACGTAGATCACACTCTCCCCTCTCGTTGCTATGCATCACCATGATCTTGCGTGTGCGTAGGAATTTTTTTGAAATTACTACGTTCCCCAACAGTGGCATCCGAGCCTAGGTTTTATGTGTTGATGTTATATGCACGAGTAGAACACAAGTGAGTTGTGGGCGATATAAGTCATACTGCTTACCAGCATGTCATACTTTGGTTCGGCGGTATTGTTGGACGAAGCGGTCCGGACCGACATTACGCGTATGCTTACGCGAGACCGGTTCTCCCGACGTGCTTTGCACAAAGGTGGCTAGCGGGTGACAGTTTCTCCAACGTTAGTTGAACCGAGTGTGGCTACGCCCGGTCCTTGCGAAGGTTAAAACAACACCAACTTGACAAACTATCATTGTGGTTTTGATGCGTAGGTAAGATTGGTTCTTGCTTAAGCCCATAGCAGCCACGTAAAACTTGCAACAACAAAGTAGAGGACGTCTAACTTGTTTTTGCAGGGCATGTTGTGATGTGATATGGTCAAGACATGATGCTAAAATTTTATTGTATGAGATGATCATGTTTTGTAACCAAGTTATCGGCAACTGGCAGGAGCCATATGGTTGTCGCTTTATTGTATGCAATGCAATTGCACTATAATGCTTTACTTTATCACTAAGAGGTAGCGATAGTCGTGGAAGCATAAGATTGGCGAGACGACAACAATGCTACGATGATGATCAAGGTGTCGCGCCGGTGATGATGGTGATCACGACGGTGCTTCAAAGATGGAGATCACAAGCACAAGATGATGATGGCCATATCATATCACTTATATTGATTGCATGTGATGTTTATGTTTTATGCATCTTATCTTGCTTTGATTAACGGTAGCATTTTAAGATGATCTCTCACTAATTATCAAGAAGTGTTCTCCCTGAGTATGCACCGTTGCGAAAGTTCTTCGTGCTGAGACACCACGTGATGATCAGGTGTGATAGGCTCTACGTTCAAATACAACAGGTGCAAAACAATTGCACACGTAGAATACTCAGGTTATACTTGACGAGCCAAGCATATACAGATATGGCCTCGGAACACAGAGACCGAAAGGTCGAGCGTGAATCATATAGTAGATATGATCAACATAGCGATGTTCACCAATGAAACTGCTCCATCTCACGTGATGATCGGACATCGTTTAGTTGACTTGGATCACGTAATCACTTAGAGGATTAGAGGGATGTCTATCTAAGTGGGAGTTCTTTAGTAATTTGATTAATTGAACCAAAATTTATCATGAACTTAGTACCTGATAGTATCTTGCTTGTTTATGTTCGATTGTAGATAGATGGCCCGTGCTGTTGTTCCGTTGAATTTTAATGCGTTCCTTGAGAAAGCAAAGTTGAAATATGATGGTAGCAATTACACGGACTGGGTCCGTAACTTGAGGATTATCCTCATTGCTGCATAGAAGAATTACGTCCTGGAAGCACCGCTGGGTGCCAGGCCTGCTGCTGGAGCAACACCAGATGTTATGAACGTCTGGCAGAGCAAAGCTGATGACTACTTGATAGTTCAGTGTGCCATGATTTACGACTTAGAATCGGGACTTCAACGACGTTTTGAACGTCATGGAGCATATGAGATGTTCCAGGAGTTGAAGTTAATATGAAGTTAATATTTCAAGCAAATGCCCGGATTGAGAGATATGAAGTCTCCAATAAGTTCTATAGCTGCAAGATGGAGGTGAACAGTTCTGTCAGTGAACATATACTCAAAAATGTCTGGGTATAATAATCACTTGATTCAATTGGGAGTTAATCTTCCAGATGATTGCGTCATTGACAGAATTCTCCAATCACTACCACCAAGCTACAAGAGCTTCGTGATGAACTATAATATGCAAGGGATGAATAAGACTATTCCTGAGCTCTTCGCAATGCTGAAAGCTACGGAGGTAGAAATCAAGAAGGAGCATCAAGTGTTGATGGTCAACAAGACCACTAGTTTCAAGAAAAAGGGCAAAGGGAAGAAGAAGAAGGTGAACTTCAAAAGAATAGCAAGCAAGTTGCTCCTCAAGAGAAGAAACCCAAACCTGGACCTAAGCCTGAAACAAAGTGCTTCTACTGCAAGCAGACTGGTCACTGGAAGCGGAACTGCCCCAAGTATTTGGCGGATAAGAAGGATGGCAAGGTGAACAAAGGTATATGTGATATACATGTTATTGATGTGTACCTTACTAATGCTCGCAGTAGCACCTGGGTATTTGATACTAGTTCTGTTGCTAATATTTGTAACTCGAAACAGGGACTACGGATTAAGCGAAGATTGGCTAAGGACGAGGTGACGATGCGCATGGGATTTGGTTCCAAAGTCGATGTGATCGCAGTCGGCACGCTACCTCTACATCTACCTTCGGGATTAGTATTAGACCTAAATAATTATTATTTGGTGCCAACGTTAAGCATGAACGTTATATCTGGATCTTGTTTGATGCGAGACGGTTATTCATTTAAATCAGAGAATAATGGTTGTTCTATTTATATGAGTAATATCTTTTATTGTCATGCACCCTTAAAGAGTGGTCTATTCTTATTAAATCTCGATAGTAGTGACACACATATTCATAGTGTTGAAACCAAAAGATGCAGAGTTGATAATGATAGTGCAACTTATTTGTGGCACTGCTGTTTGGGTCATATCGGTGTAAAGCGCATGAAGAAACTCCATACTGATGGGCTTTTGGAACCACTTGATTATGAATCACTTGGTACTTGCGAACCGTGCCTTATGGGTAAGATGACAAAAACACCGTTCTCCGGTATTATGGAGAGAGCAACAGATTTGTTGGAAATCATACATACAGATGTATGTGGTCCGATGAATGTTGAGGCTCGTGGCGGATATCGTTATTTTCTCACCTTCACAGATGACTGCAGATACGGGTATATCTACTTAATGAAACATAAGTCTGAAACGTTTGAAAAGTTCAAAGAATTTCAGAGTGAAGTTTAATATCATCATAAAAAGAAAATAAAATTCCTACGATCTGATCGTGGAGGAGAATATTTGAGTTACGAGTTTGGTGTACATTTGAAACAATGTGGAATAGTTTCGCAACTCAGACCACCCGGAACACCACAGCGTAATGGTGTGTCCGAATGTCGTAATCATACTTTACTAGATATGGTGCGATCTATGATGTCTCTTACTGATTTACGGCTATCGTTTTGGGGATATGCTCTAGAGACGGCCGCATTCACGTTAAATAGGGCACTATCAAAATCCGTTGAGACGACGCCTTATGAACTGTGGTTTGGCAAGAATCCAAAGTGTTGGGGAACATAGTAATTTCAAAATTTTCCTACGCACATGCAAGATCATGGTGATGCATAGCAACGAGAGGGGGAGAGTGTGATCTACGTACCCTTGTAGATCGACAACGGAAGCGTTAACTTGGTTGATGTAGTCGTACGTCTCCACGGCCCGACCGATCAAGCACCGAAACTACGGCACCTCCGAGTTCTAGCACACGTTCAGCTCGATGACGGTCCCCGGACTCTGATCCAGCAAAGTGTCGGGGAAGGGTTCCGTCAGCACGACAGCGTGGTGACGATCTTGATGTACTACCATCGCAGGGCTTCGCCTAAGCACCACTACAATATTATCGAGGACTATGGTGGAAGGGGGCACCGCACACGGCTAAGAATATGATCACGTGGATCAACTTGTGTGTCAAGGGGTGCCCCCTGCCCCCGTATATAAAGGATCAAGGGGAGGAGGCCGGCCGGCCTCTATGGCGCGCCAAGGAGGAGGAGTCCTCCTCCTAGTAGGAGTAGGACTCCTACTAGGAGGGGAAAAGAAGTGGGGAGGGAGAGGGAAAGGGGGGCGCCCCCCCCCCCCCTCTCCTAATCCAATTCGGACCAGGGGGGAGGAGGCGCGCGGCCCACCTTTGGCTGCCCCTCTCTCTCTCCACTAAGGCCCATATGGCCCATTACTTCTCCCGGGGGGGGGGGGGTCCGGTAACCCTCCGACTCTCCGGTTTTCTCCGAAATCACCCGGAACACTTCCGGTGTCCGAATATAGCCATCCAATATATCAATCTTTATGTCTCGACCATTTCGAGACTCCTCGTCATGTCCGTGATCACATCCGGGACTCCGAACTAACTTCGGTACATCAAAACTCATAAACTCATAATATAACTATCATCGAAACCTTAAGCGTGCGGACCCTACGGGTTCAAGAACAATGTAGACATGACCGAGACACGTCTCCGGTCAATAACCAATAGCGGAACCTGGATGCTCATATTGGCTCCTACATATTCTACGAAGATCTTTATCGGTCAGACTGCATAACAACATACGTTGTTCCCTTTGTCATCGGTATGTTACTTGCCCGAGATTCGATCGTCGGTATCTCAATACCTAGTTCAATCTCATTACCAGCAAGTCTCTTTACTCGTTCTATAATACATCATCTCGCATCTAACTCAATAGTTGCAATGCTTGCAAGGCTTATGTGATGTGTATTACCGAGAGGGCCCAGAGATACCTCTCCGACAATCGGAGTGACAAATCCTAATCTCGAAATACGCCAGTCCAACATGTACCTTTGGAGACACCTGTAGAGCACCTTTATAATCACCCATTTACGTTGTGACGTTTGGTAGCACACAAAGTGTTCCTCCGGCAAACAGGAGTTGCATAATCTCATAGTCATATGAACATGTATAAGTCATGAAGAAAGCAATAGCAACATACTAAACGATCGGGTGCTAAGCTAATGGAATGGGTCATGTCAATTAGATCATTCACCTAATGATGTGACCCCGTTAATCAAATAACAACTCCTTGTTCATGGTTAGGAAACATAACCATCTTTGATTAACGAGCTAGTCAAGTAGAGGCATACTAGTGGCACTCTATTTGTCTATGTATTCACACATGTATTATGTTTCCGGTTAATACAATTCTAGCATGAATAATAAACATTTATCATGATATAAGGAAATAAATAATAACTTTATTATTGCCTCTAGGGCATATTTCCTTCAGTCTCCCACTTGCACTAGAGTCAATAATCTAGATTACACAGTAATGGTTCTAACACCCATGGAGCCTTGGTGCTGATCATGTTTTGCTCATGGAAGAGGCTTAGTCAACGGGTCTGCTACATTCAGATCCGTATGTATCTTGCAAATCTCTATGTCTCCCACCTGGACTAGATCCCGGATGGAATTGAAGCGTCTCTTGATGTGCTTGGTTCTCTTGTGAAATCTGGATTCCTTTGCCAAGGCAATTGCACCAGTATTGTCACAAAAGATTTTCATTGGACCCGATGCACTAGGTATGACACCTAGATCGGATATGAACTCCTCCATCCAGACTCCTTCATTTGCTGCTTCCGAAGCAGCTATGTACTCCGCTTCACATGTAGATCCCGCTACAACGCTTTGTTTAGAACTGCACCAACTGACAGCTCCACCGTTTAATGTAAACACGTATCCGGTTCGCGATTTAGAATCGTCCGGATCGGTGTCAAAGCTTGCTTCAACGTAACCTTTTACGATGAGCTCTTTGTCACCTCCATATATGAGAAACATATCCTTAGTCCTTTTCAGGTATTTCAGGATGTTCTTGACCTCTGTCCAGTGATCCACTCCTAGATCACTTTGGTACCTTCCTGCTAGACTTATAGCAAGGCACACATCATGTCTGGTACACAACATTGCATACATGATAGAGCCTATGGCTGAAGCATAGGGAACATCTTTCATTTTCTCTCTATCTTCTACAGTGGTCGGGCATTGAGTCTTACTCAACTTCACACCTTGTAACACAGGCAAGAACCCTTTCTTTGCTTGATCCATTTTGAACTTCTTCAAAACTTTGTCAAGGTATGTGCTTTGTGAAAGTCCAATTAAGCGTTTTGATCTATCTATAGATCTTAATGCCTAATATGTAAGCAGCTTCACCGAGGTCTTTCATTAAAAAAACTCTTATTCAAGCATCCCTTTATGATATCCAGAAATCTATATCATTTCCAATTAGTAATATGTCATCCACATATAATATCAGAAATGCTACAGAGCTCCCACTCACTTTCTTGTAAATACAGGCTTCTCCAAAAGTCTGTATAAAACAAAATGCTTTGATCACACTATTAAAGCGTTTATTCCAACTCCGAGAGGCTTGCACCAGTCCATAAATGGATCGCTGGAGCTTGCACACTTTGTTAGCTCCCTTTGGATCGATAAAACCTTCTGGTTGCATCATATACAACTCTTCTTCCAGAAATCCATTCAGGAATGCAGTTTTGACATCCATCTGGCAAATTTCATAATCATAAAATGCGGCAATTGCTAACATGATTCAGACAGACTTAAGCATCGCTACGGGTGAGAAGGTCTCATCGTAGTCAATCCCTTGAACTTGCCGAAAACCTTTTGTGACAAGTCGAGCTTTGTAGACAGTAATATTACCGTCAGCGTCAGTCTTCTTCTTGAAGATCCATTTATTCTCAATTGCTTGCCGATCATCGGGCAAGTCAACCAAAGTCCATACTTTGTTCTCATACATGGATCCCATCTCAGATTTCATGGCTTGAAGCCATTTTGCGGAATCTGGGCTCACAATCGCTTCTTCATAGTTCGTAGGTTCATCATGATCTAGTAGCATGACTTCCAGAACAGGATTACCGTACCACTCTGGCGCGGATCTCACTTTGGTTGATCTACGAGGTTCAGTAGTATCTTGTTCTGAAGTTTCATGATCATCATCATTAGCTTGCTCACTAACTGGTGTAGGTGTCACTGAAATAGTTTTATGTGATGCACTACTTTCCAATAAGGGAGCAGGTACAGTTACCTCGTCAAGTTGTACTTTCCTCCCACTCACTTCTTTCGAGAGAAACTCCTTCTCCAGAAAGTTTCCGAATTTAGCAACAGAAGTCTTGCCTTCGGATCTGTGATAGAAGGTGTATCCAATAGTTTCCTTTGGATATCCTATGAAGACACATTTCTCCGATTTGGGTTCGAGCTTATCAGGTTGAAGCTTTTTCACATAAGCATCGCAGCCCCAAACTTTCAGAAACGACAACTTTGGTTTCTTGCCAAACCACATTTCATAAGGCATCTTCTCAACGGATTTTGATGGTGCCCTATTTAACATGAATGCGGCCGTCTCTAGAGCGTATCCCCAAAACAATAGCGGTAAATCAGTAAGAGACATCATAGATCGCACCATATCTAGTAAAGTACGATTACGACGTTCGGACACACCATTACGCTGTGGTGTTCCGGGTGGCATGAGTTGTGAAACTATTCCACAATTTTTCAAATGTACACCAAACTCATAACTCAAATATTCTCCTCCACGATCAGATCGTAGGAATTTTATTTTCTTGTTATGATGATTTTCTACTTCACTCTGAAATTCTTTGAACCTTTCAAATGTTTCAGACTTGTGTTTCATTAAGTAGATATACCCATATCTGCTTAAGTCATCTGTGAAGGTGAGAAAATAACGATATCTGCCATGAGCCTCAATATTCATCGGACCACATACATCTGTATGTATGATTTCCAACAAATCTGTTGCTCTCTCCATAGTACCGGAGAACAGTGTTTTAGTCATCTTGCCCATGAGGCACGGTTCGCAAGTACCAAGTGATTCATAATCAAGTGGTTCCAAAAGTCCATCAGTATGGAGTTTCTTCATGCACTTTACACCGATATGACCTAAACGGCAGTGCCACAAATAAGTTGCACTATCATTATCAACTCTGCATCTTTTGGTTTCAACACTATGAATATGTGTGTCACTACTATTCAGATTTAATAAAAATAGACCACTCTCTAAGGGTGCATGACCATAAAAGATATTACTCATATAAATAGAACAACCATTATTCTGAGATTTAAATGAATAACCGTCTCGCATCAAATAAGATCCAGATATAATGTTCATGCTTAACGCTGGCACCAAATAACAATTATTTAGGTCTAATATTAATCCTGAAGGTAGATGTAGAGGTAGCGTGCCGACTGCGATCACATCGACTTTGGAACCGTTTCCTACGCGCATCTTCACCTCGTCCTTAGCCAATCTTCGCTTAATTCGTAGTCCCTGTTTCGAGTTGCAAATATTAGCAACAGAACCAGTATCAAATACCCAGGTGCTACTATGAGCATTAGTAAGGTACACATCAATAACATGTATATCACATATACCTTTGTTCACCTTGCCATCCTTCTTATCCGCCAAATACTTGGGGCAGTTCCGCTTCCAGTGACCAGTCTGCTTGCAGTAGAAGCACTCAGTTTCAGGCTTAGGTCCAGGTTTGGGTTTCTTCTCTTGAGGAGCAACTTGCTTGCTGTTCTTTTGAAGTTCCCCTTCTTCTTCCCTTTGCCCTTTTTCTTGAAACTAGTGGTCTTGTTGACCATCAACACTTGATGCTCCTTCTTGATTTCTACCTCCGCAGCTTTCAGCATTGCGAAGAGCTCGGGAATATTCTTATTCATCCCTTGCATATTATAGTTCATCACGAAGCTCTTGTAGCTTGGTGGTAGTGATTGGAGAATTCTGTCAATGACGCAATCATCTGGAAGATTAACTCCCAATTGAATCAAGTGATTATTATACCCAGACATTTTGAGTATGTGCTCACTGACAGAACTGTTCTCCTCCATCTTGCAGCTATAGAACTTATTGGAGACTTCATATCTCTCAATCTGGGCATTTGCTTGAAATATTAACTTCAACTCCTGGAACATCTCATATGCTCCATGACGTTCAAAACGTCCTTGAAGTCCCGATTCTAAGCCGTAAAGCATGGCACACTGAACTATCGAGTAGTCATCAGCTTTGCTCTGCCAGACGTTCATAATATCTGGTGTTGCTCCAGCAGCAGGCCTGGCACCCAGCGGTGCTTCCAGGACGTAATTCTTCTGTGCAGCAATGAGGATAATCCTCAGGTTATGGACCCAGTCCGTGTAATTGCTACCATCATCTTTCAACTTTGCTTTCTCAAGGAACGCATTAAAATTCAACGGAACAACAACACGAGCCATCTATCTACAATCAAGCATAAACAAGCAAGATACTATCAGGTACTAAGTTTCATGATAAATTTAGGTTCAATTAATTTACTTAAAGAACTCCCACTTAGATAGACATCCCTCTAATCCTCTAAGTGATTACGTGATCCAAATCAACTAAACCATGTCCGATCATCACGTGAGACGGAGTAGTTTCATTGGTGAACATCACTATGTTGATCATATCTACTATATGATTCACGCTCGACCTTTCGGTCTCCGTGTTCCGAGGCCATATCTGTATATGCTTGGCTCGTCAAGTATAACCTCAGTATTCCGCGTGTGCAACTGTTTTGCACCCGTTGTATTTGAACGTAGAGCCTATCACACCCGATCATCATGTGGTGTCTCAGCACGAAGAACTTTCGCAATGGTGCATACTCAGGGAGAACACTTCTTGATAATTATTGAGAGATCATCTTATAATGCTACCGTCAATCAAAGCAAGATAAGATGCATAAAAGATAAACATCACATGCAATCAATATAAGTGATATGATATGGCCATCATCATCTTGTGCTTGTGATCTCCATCTTCGAAGCACCGTCGTGATCACCATCGTCACCGGCGCGACACCTTGATCTCCATCGTAGCATCGTTGTCGTCTCGCCAATCTTATGCTTCCACGACTATCGCTACCGCTTAGTGATAAAGTAAAGCATTACAACGTGATTGCATTGCATACAATAAAGTGACAACCATATGGCTCCTGCCAGTTGCCGATAACTCGGTTACAAAACATGATCATCTCATACAATAAAATTTAGCATCATGTCTTGACCATATCACATCACAACATGCCCTGCAAAAACAAGTTAGACGTCCTCTACTTTGTTGTTGCAAGTTTTACGTGGCTGCTACGGGCTTAAGCAAGAACCAATCTTAACTACGCATCAAAACCACAACGATAGTTTGTCAAGTTGGTGCTGTTTTAACCTTCGCAAGGACCGGGCGTAGCCCAACTCGGTTCAACTAAAGTTGGAGAAACTGTCACCCGCAAGCCACCTATGTGCAAAGCACGTCGGGAGAACCGGTCTCGCGTAAGCGTACGCGTAATGTCGGTCTGGGCCGCTTCGTCCAACAATACCGCCGAACCAAAGTATGACATGCTGGTAAGCAATATGACTTATATCGCCCACAACTCACTTGTGTTCTACTCGTGCATATAACATCAACATATAAAACCTAGGCTCGGATGCCACTGTTGGGGAACGTAGTAATTTCAAAATTTTCCTACGCACACGCAAAATCATGGTGATGCATAGCAACGAGAGGGGGAGAGTGTGATCTACGTACCCTTGTAGATCGACAACGGAAGCGTTAACTTGGTTGATGTAGTCGTACGTCTCCACGGCCCGACCGATCAAGCACCGAAACTACGGCACCTCCGAGTTCTAGCACACGTTCAGCTCGATGACGATCCCCGGACTCTGATCCAGCAAAGTGTCGGGGAAGAGTTCCGTCAGCATGACGGCGTGCTGACGATCTTGATGTACTACCGTCGCAGGGCTTCGCCTAAGCACCGCTACAATATTATCGAGGACTATGGTGGAAGGGGGCACCGCACACGGCTAAGAATATGATCACGTGGATCAACTTGTGTGTCAAGGGGTGCCCCCTGCCCCCGTATATAAAGGATCAAGGGGAGGAGGCCGGCCGGCCTCTATGGCGCGCCAAGGAGGAGTCGAAAGAAGTGGGGAGGGAGAGGGAAAGGGGGGCGCCGCCCCCCCTCCTAGTCCAATTCGGACCAGGGGGAGAGGAGGCGCACGACCCACCTTTGGCTGACCCTCTCTCTCTCCACTAAGGCCCATATGGCCCATTACTTCTCCCGGGGGGGTTCCGGTAACCCTCCGGCTCTCCGGTTTTCTCCGAAATCACCCGGAACACTTCCGGTGTCCGAATATAGCCGTCCAATATATCATTCTTTATGTTTCGACCATTTCGAGACTCCTCGTCATGTCTGTGATCACATCCGGGACTCCAAACTAACTTCGGTACATCAAAACTCATAAACTCATAATATAACTATCATCGAAACCTTAAGCGTGCAGACCCTACGGGTTCGAGAACAATGTAGACATGAACGAGACACGTCTCCGGTCAACAACCAATAGCGGAACCTGGATGCTCATATTGGCTCCTACATATTCTACGAAGATCTTTATCGGTCAGACCGCATAACAACATACGTTGTTCCCTTTGTCATCGGTATGTTACTTGCCCGAGATTCGATCGTTGGTATCTCAATACCTAGTTCAATCTCGTTACCGGCAAGTCTCTTTACTCGTTCCGTAATACATCATCTCGCAACTAACTCATTAGTTGCAATGCTTGCAAGGCTTACGTGATGTGTATTTCCGAGAGGGCCCAGAGATACCTCTCCGACAATCGGAGTGACAAATCCTAATCTCGAAATACGCCAACCCAACATGTACCTTTGGAGACACCTGTAGAGAACCTTTATAATCACCCATTTACGTTGTGACGTTTGGTAGCACACAAAGTGTTCCTCCGGCAAACGGGAGTTGCATAATCTCATAGTCATATGAACATGTATAAGTCATGAAGAAAGCAATAGCAACATACTAAACGATCGGGTGCTAAGCTAATGGAATGGGTCATGTCAATCAGATCATTCACCTAATGATGTGATCATGTTAATCAAATAACAACTCCTTGTTCATGGTTAGGAAACATAACCATATTTGATTAACGAGCTAGTCAAGTAGAGGCATACTAGTGACACTCTGTTTGTCTATGTATTCACACATGTATTATGTTTCCGGTTAATACAATTCTAGCATGAATAATAAACATTTATCATGATATAAGGAAAAAAATAATAACATTATTATTGCCTCTAGGGCATATTTCCTTCACAAAGTTGTCGTTTCTGAAAGTTTGGGGCTGTGATGCTTATGTGAAAAAGCTTCAACCTGATAAGCTCGAACCTAAATCGGAGAAATGTGTCTTCATAGGATATCCAAAGGAAACTATTGGATACACCTTCTATCAGAGATCCGAAGGCAAAACTTTTGTTGCTAAATTCAGAAACTTTCCGGAGAAGGAGTTTCTCTCGAAAGAAGTGAGTGGGAGGAAAGTAGAACTTGACAAGGTAACTGTACCTGCTCCCTTATTGGAAAGTATTACATCACAGAAACCTGTTTCTGTGACACCTACACCAATTAGTGAGGAAGCTAACGATAATGATCATGAAACTTCAAAACAAGATACTACTGAACCTCGTAGATCAACCAGAGTAAGATCCGCGCCAGAGTGGTACGGTAATCCTATTCTGGAAATCATGCTACTAGATCATGATGAACCTACAAACTATGAAGAAGCGATGGTGAGCCCAGATTCCGCAAAATGGCTTGAAGCCATGAAATCTGAGATGGGATCCATGTATGAGAACAAAGTATGGACTTTGGTTGACTTGCCCAATGATTGGCAAGCAATTGAGAATAAATGGATCTTCAAGAAGAAGACTGACGCTGACGGTAATATTACTGTCTACAAAGCTCGACTTGTCGCAAAAGGTTTTCGGCAAGTTCAAGGGATTGACTACGATGAGACCTTCTCGCCCATAGCGATGCTTAAGTCTGTCCGAATCATGTTAGCAATTGCCGCATTTTATGATTATGAAATTTGGCAAATGGATGTCAAAACTGCATTCCTGAATGGATTTCTGGAAGAAGAGTTGTATATGATGCAGCCGGAAGGTTTTGTCGATCCAAAGGGAGCTAACAAAGTGTGCAAGCTCCAGTGATCCATTTATGGACTGGTGCAAGCCTCTCGGAGTTGGAATAAACACTTTGATAGTGTGATCAAAGCATTTGGTTTTATACAGACTTTTGGAGAAGGCTGTATTTACAAGAAAGTGAGTGGGAGCTCTGTAGCATTTCTGATATTATATGTAGATGACATATTACTAATCGAAAATGATATAGAATTTCTAGATAGCATAAAAGGATACTTGAATAAAAGTTTTTCAATGAAAGACCTCGGGTGAAGCTGCCTACATATTGGGCATCAAGATCTATAGAGTCAGATCGAGACGCTTAATTGGACTTTCACAAAGCACATACCTTGACGAAGTTTTGAAAAAGTTAAAAATGGATCAAGCAAAGAAAGGATTCTTGCCTGTGTTACAAGGTGTGAAATTGAGTAAGACTCAAAGTCCGACCAATGCAGAAGATAGAGAGAAAATGAAAGATGTTCCCTATGCTTCAGCCATAGGCTCTATCATGTATGCAATGATGTGTACCAGACCTGATGTGTGTCTTGCTATAAGTCTGGCAGGGAGGTACCAAAGTAATCCAGGAGTGGATCACTGGACAGCGGTCAAGAACATCCTAAAATACTTGAAAAACACTAAGGATATGTTTCTCATATATGGAGGTGACAAAGAGCTCATCGTAAATGGTTACATTAATGCAAGCTTTGACACTGATTCAGACGATTCTAAATCGCAAACCGGATACGTGTTTACATTAAACGGTGGAGCTGTTAGTTGGTGCAGTTCTAAACAAAGCGTTGTGGCGGGATCTACATGTGAAGCGGAGTACATAGAAGCAGCAAACGAAGGAGTCTGGATGAAGGAGTTCATATCCGATCTAGGTGTCATACCTAGTGCATCGGGTCCAATGAAAATCTTTTGTGACAATACTGGTGCAATTGCCTTGGCAAAGGAATCCAGATTTCACAAGAGAACCAAGCACATCAAGAGACGCTTCAATTCCATCAGGGATCTAGTCCAGGTGGGAGACATAGAGATTTGCAAGATACATACGGATCTGAATGTAGCAGACCCGTTGACTAAGCCTCTTCCACGAGCAAAACATGATCAGCACCAAAGCTCCATGGGTGTTAGAATCATTACTGTGTAATCTAGATTATTGACTCTAGTGCAAGTGGGAGACTGAAGGAAATATGCCCTAGAGGCAATAATAATGTTATTATTTTATTTCCTTATATCATGATAAATGTTTATTATTCATGCTAGAATTGTATTATCCGGAAACATAATACTTGTGTGAATACATAGACAAACCAAACGTCACTAGTATGCCTCTACTTGACTAGCTCGTTAATCGAAGATGGTTATGTTTCCTAACCATAGACATCTGTTGTCATTTGATTAATGGGATCACATCATTAGGAGAATGATGTGATTGACATGACCCATTCCATTAGCTTATCACCCGATCGTTTAGTATGTTGCTATTGCTTTCTTCATGACTTATACATGTTCCTATGACTATGAGATTATGCAACTCCCGTTTACCGGAGGAACACTTTGTGTGCTACCAAACGTCACAACGTAACTGGGTGATTATAAAGGACCTCTACAGGTGTCTCCAAAGGTGAATGTTGGGTTGGCGTATTTCAAGATTAGGATTTGTCACTCCGATTGTCGGAGAGGTATCTCTGGGCTCTCTCGGTAATGCACATCACATAAGCCATGCAAGCATTACAACTAATGAGTTAGTTGCAAGATGATGTATTATGAAACGAGTAAAGAGACTTGCCGGTAACGAGATTGAACTAGGTATTTGAGATACCGACGATCGAATCTCGGGCAAGTAACATACCGATGACAAAGGGAACAACATATGTTGTTATGCGGTCTGATCGATAATGATCTTCGTAGAATATGTAGGAGCCAATATGAGCATCCAGGTTCCGCTATTGGTTATTGACCGGAGACGTGTCTTGGTCATGTCTACATTGTTCTCGAACCCGTAGGGTCCGCACGCTTAAGGTTTCGATGACAGTTATATTATGAGTTTATGAGTTTTGATGTACCGAAGTTAGTTCGGAGTCCCGGATGTGATCGCGGACATGACGAGGAGTCTCGAAATGGTCGAGATATAAAGATTGATATATTGGACGGCTATATTCGGACACCGGAAGTGTTCCAGGTGATTTCGGAGAAAATCGGAGAGCCGAAGGGTTACGGGAACCCCTCCCCCCCCCCGGAGAAGTAATGGGCCATATGGGCCTTAGTGGAGAGAGAGAGGGGCAACCAAAGGTGGGCCGCATGCCTCCTCCCCCCTGGTCCGAATTGGACTAGGAGAGGGGGGGCGACTCCCCCCTTTCCTTCTCCCTCCCCATTTCTTTTCCCCTCCTAGTAGGAGTCCTACTCCTACTAGGAGGAGGACTCCTCCTTGGCGTGCCATAGGGGCCGGCCGGCCTCCTCCCCTTGATCCTCTATATACGGGGGCAGGGGGCACCCCTAGACACATAAGTTGATCCACGTGATCATATTCTTAGTCGTGTGCGGTGCCCCCTTCCGCCATAATCCTCGATAATATTGTAGCGGTGCTTAGGCGAAGCCCTGCGACGGTAGAACATCAAGATCGTCACCACACCGTCGTGCTGACGGAACTCTTCCCCGACACTTTGCTGGATCGGAGTCCGGGGATCGTCATCGAGCTGAACGTGTGCTACAACTCGGAGGTGTCGTAGTTTCGGTGCTTGATCGGTCGGGCCGTGAAAACGTACGACTACATGAACCGCGTTGTGCTAACGCTTCCACTGTCGGTCTACAAGGGTACGTAGATCACACTCTTCCCTCGTTGCTATGCATCACCATGATCTTGCGTGTGTGTAGGATTTTTTTTGAAATTACTATGTTCCCCAACATATCCTCATATGTCAAATCACTCTCCAACTTAATTGCCTCAAGTGGCACTGTGTCCCTCAATGGAACATCCATCATCTCTGCATGGCAGTTCTTCAACTGAGATACATTAAACACATTATGAACTCCAGACAAGGATTCTGGTAACTCCAGCTGATAAGCTACCTCTCTTCTTCGCTCCAAAATCTTATAAGGCCCCACAAAGCATGGTGCTAACTTACCTTTAATTCCAAACCTCTTAATTCCACGAAGTGGTGAAACTCTAAGATATGCACGGTCTCCTACATCATATGTCACCTCCTTGCGTTTTGCATCTGCATAACTCTTCTGCCTGGACTGTGCTATCTTCAGCCTGTCACGAATCAACTTGACCTTCTTCTCAGCATCTCTGATCAAGTCTGGTCCAAAGAGCTGACGTCCTCCAACCTCATCCCACATCAATGGTGTCCTGCACTTTCTACCATACAATACCTCAAATGGGGCCATCTTTGGACTAGCCTGATAACTGTTATTACATGAGAACTCTGCATAAGGTAAATTATCATCCCAACTGGACCCATAGTCCAAGGCACAAGCCCTCAACATATCCTCCAAAATCTGATTTACCCTCTTTGTCTGCCCATCTGTCTGTGGATGGAAAGCTGTACTGAATTCCAGCCTGGTGCCCAAGGATTCATGCAACTGACACCAAAATTTAGATGTGAACTGAGTACCTCTATCAGACAATACCTTCCTTGGAACTCCATGCAGACAAACAATTTAGACAATTAAATCTTTGCTAGCTGAACGTTGGTATAAGTAGTCTTTACCGGGATGAAGTGAGCAACTTTAGTCAAACGATCAACAACCACCCAAATAGAATGATATCCTGACCGAGTCCTGGGTAGACCTGTAATGAAATCCATACCAATCTCATCCCACTTCCATTCAGGTATAGGCAATGGTTAACAAACCTGCTGGCCTCTGATGTTCTGCTTTAACTCGCTGGCACACATCACATGTTGCAATATAACCAGCAATTTCCCTCTTCAGGCTAGGCCACCAAAATCTTTCCCTCAAATCCAAATACATCTTAGTATTACCTGGGTGAATAGAATAAGGTGAATCATGCGTCTCCTGAAGAATCAACTTCCTGATATCTACATCTTGAGGTACACAAATACGCTTCTCAAACCATATGGCTCCATGTTCATCCTCATGGAAACCTTCTGCCTTACCTTTAGCCACATTCTCTTTTATCTCAGCAATCTCCTTATCACCCTTTTGAGCTTCTCTGATCCTGTCAAGCAAAGTAGGCTTTACCTCCAGTGTTGCTAAATATCCCTTAGGAACCATCTCCAACCTGTGATTCCTGAACTGCTCACATAACTCCGGTGGCATATTATCAATATTAATTGCATTAGCATGGCTCCTGCGACTCAATGCATCAGCAACAACATTAGCCTTACCAGGATGATACTACACATTCAAATCATAATCCTTAATAAGCTCCAACCATCTCCTCTACCTGAGGTTCAGATCCTTCTGAGTAAAAATATACTTCAAGCTCTTATGATCAGTAAATATATCACAATGATTACCAATAAGATATGGCCTCCAAGTTTTCAATGCATGCACAACTGAGGCTAACTCTAAATCATGTGTAGGATAATTATGCTTATGATTCTTAAGCTGACGTGAAGCATATGAAACAACTTTACCTTCCTGCATCAAAACACTACCAAGTCCTTGACGAGAAGCATCACAATATACCTGGAAGTCCTTATGTATATCCGGCAGAGTTAAGACTGGTGCTGTAACCAAACGCTGCTTTAACTCCTGAAAAGTAGCTTCACATTCATCAGTCCAAACAAATTTCTTCTCTTTCTTTAGCAATTCAGTCATAGGCTTTGCGATCTTGGAAAAGTTCTCAATAAACCTCCTGTAATAACCTGCAAGGCCCAAAAAGCTGCGAATCTCTCCAACTGTCGTGGGTGTCTCCCACTCTGTAACTGCAGCAACCTTAGATGGATCAACTGCAACTCCATTACCTGACACAACATGTCCAAAGAATGCTACCTCATCCAGGCAAAACTCACATTTGCTGAACTTGGCATACAGCTGATGTTCCCTTAGTTTCTCCATTACCAAACGCAGATGCACCTCATGCTCTTGCTTATTCTTGGAGAACACCAATATATCATCAATGAAAACAACCACAAATTTATCCAAGAACTCCACAAACACCTTGTTCATCATATTCATGAAGTATGCAGGAGCGTTAGTCAATCCAAATGACATAACAGTATATTCATACAACCCATACCTCGTAGTAAAAGCAGTCTTTGGAATATCTTGCTCATGAATCTTCAATTGATGATAACCAGAACGAAGATCAATCTTAGAAAACACAGTAGCTCCCTCCAACTGGTCAAGAAGATCATTTATCATAGGCAAAGGATACTTATTCTTAATGGTTACCTCATTCAAAGAGCGATAATCAACACACATCCTTAAGGTTCCATCCTTCTTCTCCACAAACAAACTGGAGCTCCCCAAGGTGATGAACTTGGGCGAATAAAACCCTGTGCCTGCAATTCTCTTATCTGCTTCTTCAATTCCTCCAAATATAGAGGAGGCATTCTATATGGTCTCTTTGCAATAGGTCTAGTGCCCGGTATTAATCAATAAGAAACTCAATATCTCTACCTAGCTAATATCCCTCTGCACAGGCATACTCTGGTGGCTCTGGTTATTATTCCCTCCATTACCATTACCATTACCTCTACCATTGCCATTGTTACTCTTGTGCCCATTATGATGATGGTGGCCATTAAGGTTGTGCCCATTCCCTCCATGATGATTATGCCCATTACCTCCATTACCATGATATGAAGTGTGTGGCTTCTGCTGTGGTCCTGAATTACACCTGTTATTATTGTTGTACTTCCTCTTGCGATTCTCTATGGCATGTTGCTTTCCCTCCAGCATAATAGCCTTATCAATCAAATCCTAACAATTCCTAAAAGTGGCCACTGTCAACTGAAGGCTCAACTCATCATTTAGGCCCTCCAAGAATTTCTCCTGCCTAGTTGCATCAGTGTTAACATCATTAGGAGCATAACATGCAAGATTATTAAATTCCTCCACATAAGCATTAACTGTGCAACCTCCCTGGCGCAAACTGCAAAACTCCTTCTTTTTCAGACTCATAGCACCAGCAGACACATGTGCAGCACGGGAAGCATCCTGAAACTGAGGACGTGTGATAGTAGCAATGGGATAAGTGACCAAGTAATTGTCCCACCAAGCTGCGGCAAGACCCTCCAGCAAATGTGAGGCAAACCTCACCCTCTCTGCATCTGTGCATCCAACCATCTCCAGGTTCCTATTGACTGCACGGAGCCAATCATCGGCCACAATAGGTTCAGGGGAACTGGAGAACCTCTGAGGATTTAACCTCAAGAGCCTGGTAAGCATATCCACAGGTGGCGGTGGCGGCGGATTGTTGTTATTATTGTTGTTGTTCTGGTTTTGAGCAAGCGACTGGATCAACTGAGCCTGTCCCTCAATAACCTGCTGGATGTATGGGGGTACTTCATTGCCATTGTTGTCTCCTCCTGCAGCAGTGCGTCTAGTATCACGCCTCAGAGGCATCTGGTGGGCAAGCATAGATGAGTTATAGATATACTAGGGCCAAAAGCTATGTATATATAAATATAATCTACCCATATGCATAATATGATCAAGGCAACAAAACACAACAACGAATAACACCAACAAACCAACAACAAACAATATTATAATATTATATATATAGTCGAATAATTTCGACACTAAGCAATTTAACAAACAACTACCAATCAAGCAAACAATCTAGTATCTTCATACCACGAAAGTGGACATAATCAGATACGCCAACACGATAACGTTGCAATATAAAACAAGCATGAATGGTGGTCTCAGCACTAGTTCCTACTTAACTGTTCAAGATACTTGAGGGGGTTACTAATAAATAGTAAGAAGTACAACTAGTTGATAAAATAATTTTCACTCCTATGGCTTTTCTAATCCATTTTCTAGGGTCACGTCTTATAGTCAACACACTGCTATGATACCATCTGTAACGACCAAACCTCAAAGAATTTCAGTCTCTGTTCTTACCGTGCTAGTCCCTGGATCGAACTCGCAAGCACACACAGTATAGATGAATAACAGAATAGGAAGTGCATCATTTATTACATCGTATGATCTAGAATATATAAAATAAAACAATCTGCATAGCACTTGGCTAGCTTTATTCAATCAAACAGTGGAAAGAGCAGAAAATAATGATGAGTCCCATCATAGCCCACTGGTGATGCTGAGTGCAGACTCGCGGCCCTAACGGTACCTTACTCTTCGTCTGAATATCCTGCAACATGAGATGTTGCAGCCATATAGGTCAATACTTGAAATGTATTGGCAAGTTACATAGGAGTAATAATAAAGCAGACCTACATGTATATGCATAGTATATCAAAAGGAAGACTTGAGGGTTTATTTTTGCAGAAAGCTGATTTTGTCCTCATAACTACCTAATAGTCAAATTTTCATTTAGTTCTTTTATTACTACAATTATATACACAAGGCTGAGTTGGCAAAATCAACTCCAACCTACCCTTTATTAAGTTGGCCACAGATATTATTAAGTGTCACATCTGTCAAGATCATCCAACAACTATAATGGCATAGTCGCTCAAAGTTACCCATAATCGGGGGCACGGCTAATCATGATTAGTTTTTAATACTCTGCAGAGTTTA
The DNA here is from genome assembly GCF_018294505.1 of Triticum aestivum. Classification (NCBI taxonomy): domain Eukaryota; kingdom Viridiplantae; phylum Streptophyta; class Magnoliopsida; order Poales; family Poaceae; genus Triticum; species Triticum aestivum. Next base: position 79,655,769 of record NC_057794.1, on the reverse strand, counting down.
GTACGCTTTACCCACTGGACCCAACCTGAAGATTGAGATGAAGTCTTTCAGAAGCAGTCCCCTAGTCCCAACAGGAGGCCCATCCCAACTATTATGTCTACGTCTGCTGGCACATCCGGGTAAGGGTTCCACAACTGATCAACTAAGCCGTAGCCCATTTAGCCAGTGGTCGCACATGGAAGCTACTAGTCACTAAGTCTGTCTAATCTTTTTGAGCCTGGGCGGCCGTCCACTTACATTCAGAGGGTATAAACCATGATGTCCTTGAAACCACCCTAGCAATACCAATTCCGCCCAGAGGTGAATTAAATCCTCAGTTACTACTCAAATTATTATATATATAATCCTCACATAAGCTCAATGAATACACAAACCACCCCATCTACAAAGCATAGCAAAATTACAACTACCACGATCTGCAATGACAGGAGATAGCTCAACAATATAGCAAAATAATATTATAATAATCCTATACATGCATATATTCATAGTGTGATATAACTACATGCATAGAAAACAATAGGTAAAGGATGATCAACATGTAACTTGCCTTGGTTCTGGTTCAAAAGATCACACTCCTGACAATAGCTCACGTCGCACTCCGAACAATCTACACGTTTCACACAATATAACAAATCAATCACCGGAACACGAAAAGAACCAAAACAAAACCAATAGCAAGAAAAACATTTTTAAAACTCAAGAACACTAGCACAACAGCACCTAAATTGCACTACGATCACAATGCAAAAAGAATCACTCGAATTCGATAAGTGGTTTGGAAGATACGGCCTCCGGAAGGTTTAATTCAAATTCAAATGAATTCAAATTTGAATAGTGCAAACTTGTGCAAAGTTGGTACTGTGATAATGTGCTGATTTTTGTGAGTGCACAGGAAAAAGAATTACCTAAATTGGATTTACAGAATAAAAGATATAGCTAAAAGAAGTTAGAGAACAAATCTGGAAAGAAAAACAAAAACAACAGAAAACTCCTTCACTGTTCGTGCGTGTACTGTAGATGTTTGCCACATGGCAGCGCGCGGTTGGCTCAGGTGGTGCTGTGCATGCGTGTGCTCACCGAAAGAGAGGAAAAATGACGGTGGCTTCGGGCGTCGGCGGCGGTGGCTCTCCGGCAAGTCTCTGGCGAAGGTCAGCTGACGGGCGGAGGCGGCTTCGAGTTGCGGACGCGGTGGTGAGGTCAAACAACGACGGGGCGTGCTCTACGGGTGACGGTGACGACGTGAACAGCCGCTGCTCCGGCGGCGTCGGGTTCGCTCAGGTGGCTCGCTCCGCTGCGATTCCGGTGACAAAAATATGTCAGCAAGGTGCGGCGTTGAGCGGACGGTCGAGGGGAGTGAACGGTGTGGCCGGTGGTGTCCTTATGGTGGCAGAAATGACCGGCAAAGACGGCGACGGCTCGAGCTCCACCGCGATATGCGTTTCACCCTAGCTTCTCGTGCGGATGAGGAAAGGACGGAGAAGAGGCTACGGTAGGGTTCTTCGGGGTCCGGAACTCGTGTGTGATGTCCCTGGCTCGCACGGGATTGACCAGGTGCCGGATCGATCCGGGTCGGCCTCGGCGTGCGCGCGGTGCGGCTGCATTCGTCTCGGGGTGGAAGATGGGTGCGAGGTCTGCTGGTCAGCGGCTGGGGTGAGGTGGATCGGGTGCGAGCGAGCGATACGGGTCGGGTGCGGGCGTACCGCTTTGGCAGCGAATGCGAGTGAGCGGGCTGCGGGGCTGGCGGCGTGGAGTGATGGGTGGGCTGCAGCTGCAGTGCGCGTGCGTTGGTGGGCTGGGCCGCGGCCGTGCCGTGCTGCAGCACTGCGCGCTGGCTTTTGTTTTAAAGAACTACTATAGAAAAAACAAAAGTAAAGTAAAAACCTACACCGGAATAAAATCTAAGGAAAATACCTAGACACACAGTAAAATATATACACCTAATATAAACTACATGAACAACTAGTTCCCACTCTAATGCAATTATTTTAGAAATTCATTTTGATGCAAAAGGACACACAAACAGTAAAATAACACACAAATAAAATATTTTGGAGATTAAAAAAATACCAGAACACATCAGATGAACTGGAAATAATATTCTTCACATTATGAACATTTTTAAAAACAGGGGAGAAGTCATGTTATCTTCGCTCCAATAACTTGCCTTTGTTGCATAATGATTTGAATATTACCGAAAAGCAAAATAATGCATGGAAAGTATATGCGATGCATATGAATGATCTAATAACATCCTAATTTAGGAAAATTGGGATGTTACAAACAGGATGGAGTTCGTGGGGCAGATGCCCCCTTTCGATGAATGGGGGTTGCGTCCATTTGGACTTGAAGGGCCTCGCGAGAATCCTGTCTCCGTGGTTCCCCTCCCTACCGCCAGCACCAAACTTTCCCCAAGAGTGAATGTAGGGGGGCGAGTTCCGCTGGAGGCCAGAGGCGCTGGTGCTGAGGCGTCGATGCCGCCCGAGGCTCCCGAGGTGCCATCCTCGGGATCCCACGACTCTTGCATTAGGGTGACAGCTGAGGGGGCGACGCAATCCGCTGCTCCTGAGGCTGAAGCTTCCGAGGCCTCAGCGGGCCATCATGAGGCGGTGCTCGAGGGCTCTCCTCAGCCCAGCACTCCCGAGGCCGTCTCCTCGGAAGCCTCACCAACCGTGCCCTGTGCTGGTTGCCGCGTCCAACGCTTCGGCCTACTTCGTCTGGACTTCGATGCGCTCCGCAAGGGAAAGGGTCCCCAAGCTGTAGCAGTGATGCCTTCTGGCCATTGAAGTAGAGGAAGTATATCGCCATAGACGAGTGAGTACCTTGTCTTTGTAATTTCTTGAGTGCTGCTTCTCCTCCTGACTGTGGCTCCTCAGGGTCCCTTCTGCTATGCGGCGAAGTCTCCCGGGAAGCAACCTTCTCCTGCCTCGAATAGCCCGCTGGCCTTGAGCGCCCCAGGCCAGCATGCCACACCCGGGGCGAGGTCGGCTGAAGAGGCAAAGATGCTAGCCTGGTGCCTGGAGCCCGCACCCTTGCCGTCTCTCCTTCATGGCTTAGCCTGGGATGCGGCAAGTGTCGTGGTTCTAAGATTGATAGTAGAATGGGGGTAGGTATGAGGAGGCAAGATCTCAGCTATGGTGAAGTTGTACACACAAGATTTACGAGTTCAGGCCCTCCCCGGTGGAAGTAATAGCCCTACGTCTCGGTGCCTGGAGGCGGTCGACTAGATTATATGCGTGTGGTGTTTACAGGGGTGCGAACCCCTGTCCCTGAGGAGGGGGGTGGCTTATATAGAGTTCGCCAGACCCCTCCCGCCCTCAGTTACAAAGGGTTTAAGGTACATAAAGATGGGGCATTTCTGGTAACACTAGTAATAAAGTGACATAAATGACCGCTAAGTCTACAGAGTAAACACCCGACCATTGCTTTTCAGAGTGGCTTTCGATCTTCTATCCATCGAGTGATCATTGCCATGGTTGAGTGACATAGAGTCTTCCGAGTGGAACGTTTCTGGTCAAGTGGATGATGGTATCCCTTGAATACTTTAAGGTGATGTCCTAGGGGAGGGTGTCTAGGTCAGCCGTATGACCTTACCCTAGGTACATAGCTTTATCATTAGCCCCCAAATGGTTCAGGGTTCGAGTGGAGAAGGAGTTGAAAAATACTTCTGACTCAATTTTTACGCTTCGGAAGCGTCTTGTTAGGATCAACGAACAACATGATGGCTCCAACTTCTTTTTCAGACGCCTTGATCCAGTCTTAGTTTTGTCGAATGAACTTTTGCTGATAAGTTCCGAGTGTTGGTATGAAAGAAATTTTTAGTCTGACAGGTTGCTCTGCAGTTCCCGGATCTTACGAGATTCGAAATTTTGGGAAGCATGCGGGACGGAGGAGGCCGCAGTAATCGGGATGGATTAGGCAGGGGTGCCTCGATCACCGCGCCACCTTTTTCACCATGTGCCGAGCGGGCGACAGTTGTGGGATTTGACATGATTGCCCGGGCCCTGTCATCAGTCACTCGGAGATGACTCCATATAAGACGTTGGGCTGGGGGATTTGCATAATGCGCCTCTGTTTCTCCTTCTTTCTCCTCTATTTCTCCATTGCTCCCGTCCCAACTCTCGGCGCCGCCGCCCACCTCCAGCCCATTCCGTCGTAATGGGGAAGGACAAGACCGCTGCCCTGGAGCGTGCAAAGAAAGCGACGGCGAAAGCGAAAGGGAAGAAGATGAGCCGGGGCGAGTTGTCGTCAAGATCTGCCCTGCTACGCGGCTAGGTCCAGAGCGAGTGGATCTGATCCACGCTCGTCTTGGATGATCTGTAAGACCTGGCCGAGAGTGGGCTGATCGAGCACGATTCTTGGAGGCTTCTGGGGGATGAATCTGAACCGCAGCCTCAGGAGGGTGAGTGTGTCTTGGTCGCCACTCACGTCGACCGCGGTTTTTCTTTGCCTCCACACACCTTTTTCCGAGCATTCTTGAACTTCTTTGGAGCTCAACTCCACCATTTCTCCCCCCAACACGATCATGTACCTTGCGGCTTATGTCTCCCTGTCTGAGAATTTCTTGGGTTGTCGACCGCACTGGGGCCTATTTAAGCACATCTTCATGTGTCGCTCGCAAACTATGAAAAAGGCCAATCCGAGTGATGAGAAAACCCAGGTGATCCAGATGTGTGTGGGCTTAGGTATCTAGATGAGGGGGAATAGTGCTTTTCCTGCGATGACTCTTCCCAACTCGGTTAGAGGGTGGCAGTCGACTTGGTTTTATTGCAAAGACAAGCCGACCCCAGGTCATTCAACAAATCTTCCTCCCTTTTCCTTGGCACGAGTCCAGAAACCTACTTCTTTGAGAGTGGCTCCAGCAGAGAAGGTGGAGGTGTCCATGTTGATGGAGTGAGTAGTTCTGCTGATTCACGAGGGAGTGACTGGCATGGATCTGCTCGAGGTATTCCTCAGTCAATGTATTCAACCCCTCCAAGCTCGTGATCACTCCATGTGGATGTACTCGGGGATTGAAGATTCCACTCGGATCCATCCGTAGGACGTTGATGAGAAGACGGTGGCACTGTGGGTGCAAAGCATGACAGGGAACAAAGACAACCCCAGGGGGTCCCGAAGAGTTTTAGCATTCGACACCAACAACCAACTAGACAAGGTCTGTCTCTTATCTCCGAGTGTTTTTTATTCTGACTTGCAGTTGCTTACTGAGTCGACTATCCTCTGGTCATCTCTTCTATTTTGCAGGTTTATACTGAGACGTACTCAATGCCGAACGGGGAGCAAGAGCAGCACCAAGATGGATAGGAAAGCGGAGGCGAAAGCATGGATTGGAACTCTAATGGAGGAGAAGAGGAGGAGGAAAGCGAGGACTCGATCAGTGGTGAAGAAGTCGAGTCACCGCCTCACACTGAAAAGTGTTCCAAACATAAGCACGACCCAGTGTGTGTCCGTGGAGAGGTAGCTAGGCCGACCAGACAGACTTCCAAGCGCACTCAGACCTCTTCCCCTGTGCCAACCGAAAAGGTCCCAAAGCAGCAAAAAGTTGCAGAACCAAAGCCTCGGAAGACCCTGCCCAAGATCAAGATCGACGTCCCCGTCGCTTCTGCGTAAGTGTCTTGTCCCCAGTTTTCGATCGAGGATTTGTGATGTCGACTCTCTTTCTCATTTGTCTGAGTGAATCTTGAAACTTGTAGAGCTGCTACTTCTGGGACTTCTGCTTACCGGGATGATGATGAGGACGTAGAAGACACGGTCACTTCTAACCCGGGTATGACCTTTGCAAACTTGCCTTTGCTTTTTCAGCCATTTTGTTGACCGACTGAATTCTGATGACTAATTCTTTTTGCAGCTCCTCCCCATGTCATTGATCTTCCGAATGACGATGAGGATGTGCCGCTGAGGCCCAAGAGGAGTAAGAAGGCATCAACTGGCAAGACGTACCAATCGGCGCAGGTGGCAGAGCTAGTGATTCAACAACCTGAAGATGTGACTCGGGCTTCTGTTACTTTCGCTGTTCCAGTATTAAGTGAATGCCCCACATCATCGACAGCACCAGTGTTTGCTTCAACTATCCAGCCTCGCCTCGGAACATCAAGCTGCCGCAACTGAACCACCAACCCCATTCTTCACTACTCATCACGTTCCAGAAGACCACACAGGCACCGCCGCAGAAGCCATTCACCAAGATGGCATAATGATGGAACGAGTGAAGGTGGTTCATGAAAACAGTCATGCTGCTTATGACGCTAGTGCGGCCCTTCGAGCCAATGTCCAGGTAAGTTGGCTTTCTGAACTCTTATCTTGTTGCTTGTTCTATTAGGATATGCTACCTGAAAACTTTTCTTTGTGCATCCTCCTGTTATTCTGCACTTCACATCTGCACACCCACTAGGTGTTCGAATTTATGTCGAGTAATTTTCCCAGTTGAGTCGACTAGGTTGTGTCGGTTATAGTTCTGGGTTAGTGGGGGCACGCATAGTGCACCCACTGGGTGTAGTCCCTGAGGCCACCGTCGAATGTGTGATTCGACAGAGGTCTTGATAAAAGATGTCTTTATTGTTTCACTCTTCCACTCGGTCTGGGCGGACCATGTCGAGTGGAATCCGAACCAGTGGGGGCACGCTAAGTGCACCCATTGGGTGTAGTCCCCGAGACCACAGTTGACTGCTGGCAGTCGGTTGGGGTCTGAGTATGTCTCCTTTTTTTTACTCGGTCTGGGCAGGCCATGTTGAGTGGAACCCGAACCAGTGGGGGCACGATAAGTGCACCCGCTGGGTGTAGTCCCCAAGACTACTGTAGAATGTTTGATTCTGGGATAGTCTTAGAATTCTATCCACTCGGAGGAAAATGATCTTTGATCTTGTCCATTGATGTATCTTTTGCTGACTGTAGAAATCCTATGAGCTTATCTCCAAATTCGCCGAATTCGAGGAAGAGCAGAGGCAACTCAACCTTGATTTGGAGCCGGCCAATCAAAACTTGAAAAATGCTCAAGACAAAGTAGTTGGTACGGAAGGTAACAACCCGTCAACTGTTTATCTTGACCATTCCTCAAGTTATCTCTTCATTCCTCTCCTTGACCCGAATGCACATTCTTCAGAGAAAATGAAGCAAGCCTTGGCACAAAAGGATCTTGACCTTGCAGCTGTGCAGAAGGAGGATAAGGAGAAGACCGCACTTGCTGACAAGAAGCTGGCTTCAGTCGAAGCACTGGAGGAAGACAACGCCAAACTAAAGGCATCCCTCACTAAGGCCAACAAACAAGCGACACTTCAAAATGACCTCGAGTCCCGTGTTGCCAGTGTTACGAGCTATCTTGCTCGCCTGAAGGTGGCAGTGTCGCGCATCGATATAGCACTCTGGCCAAGGGCGACACTTCAAAATGACCTCGAGTCCCTGATGACTCGACTCAATGAGGTCCCTGGTCGAGTGCAAGAATGGAAGAAGTCTTCTGCCCGATGCGGTGCTGACGTGGCTCTGTCGCTTGTTTGTGTCCACAGCAAGGAAGCCCCCGAAGAAAAGCTGGCAGCGATCAAGGTTGCCAATACCAAAAGGCATGACTTCCGATCCTTCATGGAAACCTTCATTGTTGCTGCCACTTGGATTGCTGATGGAATTGATTTGGACGAGTTCGTCGAGCCTGCAAGCCCTCCTCCTGCGGAGTGAACAAACTTAATGGCTCGCCTTAAATTGCCTCGGAATGCCGAGTGATTTTGTAACCGTTAAACTCCATCGGACCTCATGCCTGAGTACTTTAATCCGTGTTCTGGAACCTTGGGATTTTATCTGAACTTTGGTTGCTTTTGAATCTTTGCATAGAACTTGTTTCTTGCAGTTTGAGCTGCTATGCGGTTCAGTCGAGTGAATCATGGGAAGATCATGGTCGACCTGCACCCCGCCACCCTTATGGATAAGGATGGAGCGGACGTTGTATTTGTGTTGAAGCTCCGAGGACAAACCGTGGTCGGCCTGCACCTCGCCGCCCTTACGGGTAAGGATGGAGCGGACGTTGTATTTGTGTCGAAGCTCCAAGGACAGACCGTGGTTGACCTGCACCTCGCCGCCCTTACGGGTAATGATGGAGCAGACGTTGTATTTGTGTCGAAGCTCTGAGGACGGATCGTGGTTGACCTGCACCTCACCACCCTTACGGGTAAGGATGGAGCAAGTCTTAAAACTTAGGCGAGTACTAGACTGCAGCTAAGCCCCCGAGTGGGAGGGTTGCTCACCACTCGGTAGGATTTTTCAAACCTAGGTGAGTGCTGGACTGCAGCTAAGCCTCCGAGTGGGAGGGTTGCTCACCACTCGGTAGGATTTTTTCAAACTTAGGCGAGTACTGGACTGCAGCTAAGCCTCCGAGTGGGAGGGTTGCTCTCCACTCGGTAGGATTTTTTCAAACTTAGGCGAGTACTGGACTGCAGCTAAGCCTCTGAGTGGGAGGGCTGCTCTCCAGTCGGTAGGATTTTTTAAACTTAGGCAAGTACTGGACTGCAGCTAAGCCCCCGAGTGGGAGGGTTGCTCTCCACCGAGTAGGATTTTTTAAACTTAGGAGAGTACTGGACTGCAGCTAAGCCCATGAGTGGGAGGGTTGCTCACCACTCGATAGGATTTTTCAAACTTAGGCGAGTACTAGACTGCAGCTAAGCCTCTGAATGGGAGGGTTGCTCTCCACTTGGTAGGATTTTTTAAACTTAGGCGAGTACTAGACTATAGCTAAGCCCCCGAGTGGGAGGGTTGCTCCCCACTTGGTAGGATTTTTTAAACTTAGGCGAGTACTGGACTACAGCTAAGCCCCCGAGTGGGAGGGTTGATCTCCACTTGGTAGGATTTTTTGAACTTAGGTGAGTACTGGACTATAGCTAAGCCTCCGAGTGGGAGGGTTGCTCTCCACTCGATAGGATTTTTTAAACTTAGGCGAGTACTGGATTGCAGCTAAGCCCCCGAGTGGGTGGGTTGCTCTCCACTCGATAGGATTTTTTGAACTTAGGCGAGTACTGGACTGCACTAAGCCTCCGAGTGGGAGAGTTGCTCTCCACTCGGTAGGATTTTTTAAACTTAGGCGAGTACTGGACTATAGCTAAGCCCCCAAGTGGGAGGGTTGCTCTCCATTCGGTAGGATTTTTTGAACTTAGGCGAGTACTGGACTGCAGCTAAGCCCCCGAGTGGGAGGGTTGCTCTCCACCCGGTAGGATTTTTTGAACTTAGACGAGTACTGGACTGCAGCTAAGCCCCTGAGTGGGAGGGTTGCTCTCCACTCGGTAGGATTTTTTAAACTTAGGCAAAACGGGTTCGCAGCTAAGCCTCCAAGTGAGAGACTTGCTCATCACTCGGTAGGATTTGATTTTTTGAAAATTAGGCAAAGCAGATTCGCAGCTAAGACACCCACTTGGGGATTTAGAAAACTTAAAAAAGGAAAAACAATCATCTGTGAAACTGTGTCTTTGATAATCGAACTAGAATGTATTTCTTATGACATCACAACAATCCGAATGCTTAAGTATAAAAGGGGCGGAGTAGCTATGCATTCCAAGAGCGAGGCTCGTCTTTATTGTGCTCCACATTGTAGAGGCGATAAGCCCCGTTGTGAAGTACTTTGGTGATGATGAAGGGGCCTTCCCAAGCAGGAGCGAGCTTGTGTGGTTTCTGCTAGTCCACTCAAAGAACCAGGTCTCCCTCTTGAAATGCTCGACCCCTCACGTTTCTGGCGTGGAATCGACGCAGGTCTTGCTGATAGATGGTCGACCGGATCAGTGACATCTCTCTTTCTTCTTCCAGAAGGTCGATAGCATCCTGACGAGCTTGTTCTGCTTCGGCTTCTGAGAAGAGTTCCACTCGCGGGGCGTTATGAAGTAAGTCACTCGGAAGCATAGCTTCAGCCCCATACACTAAAAAGAATGGAGTTCGGCCAGTCGACTGATTAGGAGTTGTCCTCAATCCCCAAAGTACTAATGGAAGTTCATTGACCCAGGCACCCACTGCATGCTTGAGGTCACGCATCAATCGGGGTTTCAGTCCTTTGAGAACCAACCCGTTTGCTCTTTCAGCTTGTCCATTTGACTGGGGATGGGCGACTGAAGCATAGTCGACCCGAGTGCCTTGGGAAGCGCAAAAGGCTCTAAACTCATCAGAATCGAAGTTCGACCCATTATCTGTGATGATGTTGTGCGGGACACCATATCTAAATGTCAACTCTCTGATGAAGCTGACAGCAGTACTTGCTTCGAGGTTTTTGATAGGCTTGGCTTCAATCCATTTGGTGAACTTGTCGAATGCTACGAGTACGTGGGTGTAGCCACTTCTGCTAGTCCTCAGAGGTCCAACCATATCTAATCCCCAAACAGCAAAGGGCCAGACGAGTGGAATGGTCTTCAGGGCTGATGCAGGCTTGTGAGACATGCTGGAGTAGAACTGGCAACCTTCACATCTGTCAACTATGTCTTTTGCCATTTCACTCGCTCATGGCCAATAAAATCCTGCTTGGTATGCTTTGGCCACAATGGTCCGAGAGGACGCACGGTGACCACAGGTCCCCGAGTGGATGTCGTTGAGGATCACTCGACCTTCTTCTGGTGTTATGCACTTCTGAGTAACTCCGGTAACACTTTCTCTGTAAAGCTGTCCACCCACTACTATGAAGGCTTTAGATCAATGGGCAATCTGACGGGCCTCTTCTTCATCCTCTGGAAGCTCTTTCCCGAGAATATATGCGATGCACGGCACTATCCAATCGGGTATGACGATCAATACTTCCATGACCAAGTCGACCACGTCTGGGATTTCGACTTCAGTAGGATCAGTAGGGCTCTTAGGTTGTGGGAACTCCTCCGTGAAGGGATCCTCTTGGACGGACGGCGTGTGAAGATGCTCCAAGAACACATTACTGGGGATAGGCTCACGATTGAAGCCTATCTTTGCCAAATCATCAGTTACTTGATTTTTCAGCCGGGGTATATGATGGAGCTCTAACCCCTCAAATTTCTTCTCTAACTTTCTCACAGCATTGCAAAAGCCAGTCATAGCTGGGCTTCTGATGTCCCACTCCTTCATCACTTGATTAACCACCAAATCTGAGTCGCCGTAGACCATTAGGCGATGGACGCCGAGTGAAATGGCCCTACGCAACCCGTATGGAAGTGCTTCATATTCAGCTTCATTGTTGGAGGAATCAAAATGAATCTGAAGAACATAGCTGAGTCTGTCTCCTCAAGGGGATACCAATACCACCCCAGCACCAGAACCGTTCAACATCTTGGATCCATCAAAGAACATGGTCCAATGCTCCGAGTGAATCTGAGTTGGTTGTTGCTGCTCGACCCACTCGGCGAGGAAATCCGCTATTGCCTGGGACTTGATAGCTTTCTTTGCCTCAAACTTGATATCCAAGGGAAGGAGTTCAACCGCCCACTTTGCCACTCGACCAGTTTCATCTCTGTTGTTCAGAATTTCTGACAATGGTGCATCGCTGACGACTATAATGGAGTGATTAGAGAAATAATGTGCAACCTTCTTCGTGGTCATGTAAATCCCATAAACAAGCTTCTGATAATGAGGATATCTTTGCTTGGATGGAGTCAAGACTTTATAAATATAGTACACTAGACGCTGAACTTTATAGGTTTTTCCTTCTTCTTCCCGCTCGACCGTAAGTACTATACTGACAACTTGTCCAGTGGCTGCAATATAAAGTAGTAAAGGCTCTTTGTTGATTGGGGCAGCAAGCACCGGCTGGGTGGAAAGCAGGGTTTTGAGTTCTGCAAACGCTGCATCAGCTTCAGGAGTCCACTCGAACTTATCAGATTTCTTCATCAGTTGGTAAAGAGGCAATGCCTTTTCACCGAGGCGAGAGATGAATCGACTTAAGGCGGCCAAACAACCAGTAAGCTTCTGAATGTCATGCACACGCATAGGGCGTTTCATCCGGAGTATGGCTCCAACTTTCTTTGGGTGGGCATCGATCCCTCATTCGGAAATGAGGAAACTGAGTAACTTTCCTCTTGGAACCCCGAATGTGCATTTCGACGGATTAAGATTGATAGCATACCTTCTTAGGTTGGCAAAGGTTTCAGCGAGGTCAGTCAGCAGGTCAGAACCTTTGCGCGACTTGACCAAAATGTCGTCCATATAGGCTTCCACATTCCGACTGATTTGAGTGAGCAGGCACTTCTAAATCATCCTCATAAATGTGGCACCATCGTTCTTGAGACCGAATGGCATGGTGACATAACAAAAGCACCCGAATGGAGTGATGGAAGTTGTTTTTATCTTATCGGGTCCATACAGCCGGATCTAATGATACCCGGAATAGGCTCCTGGGTGGCTCCTGGAAGGCCTCAGCTTCCAGCGTCTCCTCTTCCCAACCCGGCTCAAGGAACGAACTGGGGTCGTCTTCCGGTGTGTACTCCTGGTCCATCATGCGGGGCACATACGCCTCCGGAGCCGTCGCCTAGAAACCTTGCTGAGGTGCCCCACGCTCCATGTCGCTTCGCTCGGCGCGCCAGGATGGTAGAGCGGCATCCTGCCAGGGCTGTGGGTGGTGATGCTTACGCCTGCGCCCATTGAGGGAGGCACAGGTGTGGTTGGGTGTCCGGCGCCACTGATTGTGCCAGTGCCGACGAAACCTCCTGGTGCGCCTGGGGGGCGTGGGTGTGACGAGGCTCATCATGCGATCCGGCTGCAGCCTGAGGCATAAGAAAGGAGTAGAAAGGTGGCGCACCCTTGGCTGCGGTGTCCAACAGCTCGGCAACATGCTCCAGCAATGCATCCCGGCCGCTCTCCATTAGTCGGCATTGCAACAGCTCCTGCGCCACTATGAGCGCGGCCCTCATGTTCGCTTGTTCCCATCAGGAGTGCGGTGCCGTCACCGCGACGTAGCTTGAGGCCCTTGCGGCGGTCCACGCGCGCCACGGGGTAAGGGTGGAAGGCGTCGGACCACGCCGCCCCGCGCCCCTTGGCGCTTGGCGGTGTGCGTGCCACCTGGAGCGCAGAGTTGAGGTCTTCTTGGGCGGACAGCGCCGCCCGGGCTGGCCAGGCTGCCCAGCTATCGGCGTCGGCCCTCGGGTCACCGGACATCGGCGCTGCTGAGTGTTGGCGGGTCTGCTGATGGAAGAGAGGCTTCGACGCACCCTCTACCTCGCGCGCCAAATGTTGGATTTCGGGTTTCGGCAAAACCCTTGGGGTTCAAACACTGGGGTGCGCACGAAGATCTCTCCCCCTCTAGCTCACACCCTCACCGCAATCTCAAGGCTTAGCACGTCGAACCCACAGAACAAGGGACACAAGATTTATACTGGTTCGGGCCATCGATGTGGTGTAATACCCTACTCCAGTGTGGTGTGGTGGATTGCCTCTTGGGCTGAGGATGAACAGTTATAAGGGAAGAACAGCCTCCTGAGGAGACGTGTTCTTGTGCTTGGTGAGTTGATGCGGTAGAGGATCCTCCCCTTTCTAAGGTGGTGGCTAGTCCTATTTATAGTGGCCCGGGTCCTCTCCCCAAATATTAGGCGGGAAGGGATCCCACAATGGTCAATTTGAAGGGGATAGCTAGTACAAGCTATCCTGACAAAAGATGGTCTTCGCCTGCCAAAGGCTCTGGTGCTGACGCCGTCCTGGGCTCCACGGTGACCTCCATCCTACCGTCCTACTGGTCTTGGTCTCGTTGCACTGATATGGAAACCTTTGCTTGACGCCTCGGGACTCCGCGCCTGCGCTTGCCTCTTTAGCACCAAAGGGGAAACGAGGACACTATGCGTGCTAGCGCCCGCCTGGCTTTGGTCCTCATGGCTTGCGTCACAGGAACCTCGCAAGGCAACCCTTGCCTTGATCTCTCCGCCCCTCGTGAGCCAGCCTGGTGAGGCCACCCCTAAGGAGGTCTTGCGTCGTCCGCCTCATGAGGCTTGGCCCCTCGCGAGGGTCTTGCGTGTTTGTTGGTGGACATGGGCCGTATAGGGCCGCTGGTGGAGCCACGCCGTGGGCCGCGGGCAGGCAAGACTGGGGACCGCCGTTCCTATGACGCCGACAAGCGTACCACGCATCTCTGCATGCACCATACCCTAATATGTGCCGCCACGCTCTATAGCCCAAAGTAGGAGAGAGGGTCGCAAGTATCAGACTTCGACCTGCTGGCTGGAGTTTCCCCCGTCAGGCACCCATCTGGTTCTATCCGTCAGCCAATCTCCACAGCTTAATAAATAGTAACGTCTAACTGAGTCAGTTAGTTAGATGCGTACACTTGGTGTAGTAGGATCTTTATTTAATTTGATGCATACACTTGTTATTTTTTGGTAGCCCTTTTGTAATGATGGCTGATGTTTGGTTTGGAAGAGAGAGATGTGCCTTTACTCTTCTGGCCTGCTTACTGCTTCTGTTGCACCCCCAGCCCTGGTTGCTGCTGCTGCTGTTTTCAATGTACAATCAGTAGTATATTTCGTCTGTTGGTTGAATAAATGTGTTGTTAGAACGACAAACACAATGTTTTGGAAGTCATTGCACGGTCCGATCCTTTAGTGCCCCATACCGTATGTAGCACATACTATTTTTGGTATGGAACACATTTTCCACTTGTTGATAACATGCATCCCACTGAAGAAGGCCCAATAGAGGAGCCCATAATTAACTGGAAGGGAGGCTCTCACATGAATCCGGCCCAGGTACATGCTCATGTTCCCTTAAACATAAATAAGTAAATAAATAAATAAAGCTAAATGCTCATGCACCAGTTCTTGTTGGCTCATGCAATAATGACCATAAAAAAAATTTATTTGTTCAGTAATGCATTTGTTGTCGTGTTTTATGTTTGTAGTGAGTATATTTAAATAGATTGCACAAGAGATTATTTAGCAAAATATATGTACAAGTGAGGTCAGGTGATGGACCATCATGTGGCCTACATGGATAGAAGCAGGAATAGAACCACACTGATCAAGTTTGGCAAATGGTTCCTTATGAGAACTTTATGGGAAAATCAATTGTTACTTTATGGACTTCTATGTGTTATCAATATTATTTTATGGCAACTGTGCGGACGTAAAATTTGGTGAGAAGTTATGTTTTTATCTTAACCTTGATACCCTGTTATGCATACTGATTCCTCTTAGAAAGGAAATAATATCTTCTATTGATATAAATTTGAAGATGTTCATCAGTGCATTGTTCATAAAAAAATTGATAGGTTTTGGTTCTATTGTAATATGCCGTTCTGTTTGGACATATTTGATGTAATAAAAACTCGATATTGTTTTGGTTATATTGTAATATGTCGTTCTGTTTTGGTTCTATTGTATATGTCAAATTCTGTTTACACATCCTTTCGGAGTATTTTTGAACTTCATGATGTCAAAAATTTGTGGTAGTATTGGCAATCTTATGATATGATAGCCATAATTCGGTTCCTAACTGAAATGACTCATTTAAAAGGGTTACATCTTATGGTATTGTTTCTTTCACTAAATGGTTGTTTGTAGGTGCATGTCTCGACCCCACCTTGGATTGAAGTTTTCTGCAATCAAGCTTTTAGATCCTCCTCTTATCGAGCAAATATTGGTCAAGTGTAGCATTGATAGTGGTCTTATTGTTCAAGAGGTATATATAAATGTTTGCGCCACTTCTGAGGATTTTTATCTTCTCATGCGTATTGAGTGGTTATTGTTGATAACTGAATCTAGGTGTCAGAAGGATCTCCCACTGAGAAACTTGGATCGAGTGGGTGATGTCATTGAATGCTTAAATGGAGAACACGTCTCTACCACAGTTGAGGTGGGTGCACTATTGATTTATTAGGCTTCAAGTAAATTAAAATAGAAATAAATTAGATTTGTGTTACATTCTGTTAATTTGTTAATTTTTGCTATTTATTGTTGGCGTTGTTAGCTAGAGAACATGTTGCTGAGTAAGTATGTGGAAGGATCAAGTGGTCTTAATTCTGAGGTGGATATTGAGGTGAGTTTACCTGTATGTCTCAATTATGTTTTTTTGTTTGATCTCTTCTGTTTGTGGCGTATGTTAGCACTAAGAATATGCAATTTTTTACTGTATAGGTTCGGGTATTTCATATTCGCATAAGTCTTTGGAGAAGTAAAACATTAACTGTAAAAGTATTTGATGACGCAGAAGTCATTGTGAGAGGAGGTATGCATCTTTCGCCAACCAAGTTCCTTCGTTTTGTAGTGGGAAATTCACATTTGTGCCACTAATCTCCGCTCAAGACATGCATTATGCCATTTTCTTGGAATATACATTTGCCATCAGTTACTCCCGCCATGTGCCCTACTTTTGGCACCACATGTCGTCACTGTTCGGTCAGCCCTAATTTGATGTAGTTGGGCGTTGTGTCAACAACAACAACAAAACCTTTTTCTTTTTATGTTTATATAGTCCCAAACAAGTTGGGGTAGGCTAGAGCTGAAACCCATAAGATCTCACAACCAACTCATGGTTGTGGCACATGGATAGCAAGCTTCCACGCATCCGTGTCCATGGCTAGTTCTTTGGTGATACTCCAGTCCTTCAGATCTCTCTTTACGGACTCCTCCCATGTCAAGTTCGGTCTACCCCGACCTCTCTTTGACATCATCATGTAGTTGGGCATTGTGTAAAGATGAAAAATACCCTTAGGCAGACGTAGCACACAAAAACCATCTCAGTGCACACACCTCACGTCAAAGATGCAGGTATGAGCACTTGCCATTTCAAGCATCAGGTCTCACAAGTCTCTACTTTCAAAAGCATCAGGACTCTGTAACTGTCATTACAATTTTTTCCAAAGCATCATATGAGGACTGCATAATTGACATTGCAAGTGTTCCAAAAGCATCAGAACTGCATAATTGACATTGCAAGTGTTCCAAAAGCATCAGAACTGCATAATTGTCATTATAAGTTTAAAAGAACATTACAACTACATGCTCGCAGTTACACATCTGGAACCAACATTTTTACATGGCAATAGTATATATTGCATATGCTTCTGCCTCCAAACTTTTGCTTCTGACCAATCTTTAGCTTTAGACTTGTACTTCTTTTGATTAAGGTCCTTCTAAACCGATGGGAGAATTGTATGATCTTCAAATTTCTTGGTTGCAATCCTTGCATGCGGTCAATTTTCTCCATTAATTGCTGCCTAGTGGCATCCAAAGAATCAAGAATGGGCAGGCCTTCTAATTCCCTGACCTTACTGTTGAAGAACTCTCCTAGAATGTATTGACCTTCTGCCATAATTTTGAGTGGTGTTCATCTAAGTATTTCTTCACTTTAGGTTTTGCACATATTTTCTCAATGTAGCCAATATGCTTTATAGGGAGTTAAGTATGTGCACTGCAAAATCAAGCATGTATCATAGGAAGTTAAGTATGACCACTAATTTGTCTCATAAGTTATCATCAAACAAAGGCCCTTTGGACTTCTTCAAAACATAAGTAGAGAGGTGCCTCATGCACTCTTTGTGCTGCACTCCGACAAAGACGCTATTGGATGCACTCTTCAGCCTCTTGCATCCATATGTGTGAATGACTAGATCAGCTAGACGACCAGTGACTTGTTGTAGTATCTCTATGAACGAAGTCCAGGTCTCAGTGAATTCTGCATCCATAACACCATAGGCTACTGGGTACAACCAATTTTGGCCATCAATACCACAAGCAGCCATGAAATTGTCTTCCAAATTTACCTGTTTGAGCAGTTGATTCTACAGAAATATGTGGTCTAAACCCTCTTAAGAGATTGTTCCAACATGGTTTCATTGAGACAAACAATCTCTTGGTGTAGAATGAGTGGATCATACTAGGAATGCTGACTGCTTACTCAGTGAGGGAGTTCTGTTGGAGAAGATTGGGAATTCATAGTCACTGTCGTAACAAAAAAGTTTCCACGCAAAAACAATAGAGGTTGGATGCATCTATCTCTTCTGAGCAACCTCCTTTTGATTCGTGAGCCTGATTCCTTGCTCAAAAAGACTAGAGTGCAAAGCTAACAGAAGAGTTTGTTCTAGAATAGAATCTAAAAGAAGTGTTCCGCCCATCTATCTATCTATAGAATGAAAAGGAACTAATGCCACTGATATGAAATGCATAGACTACACGCCCACCTACCACTCTGCAACTTCAGTTAAGTGACAGACTTCAGCTATACCGATACAAAACCTATATTGGGAGAGAACAATCATAGGCATGTGGTGAACCATACCAAGAGAAAGAGCACTGAAATGAACCATATCAAGCACTGATCTCACTCTCAAGTGTGTATAGCAAGTGGAAACTATCTTTCCACTCCCCATATATCCCATCCAGTTCCATCTCCTTGCAATAGAACACTCTGTGATCTGGAACTTTGATATGGTACTTCTCTTCGAGTTTCTTCTGCAAAGCTGTACCTCCAAGAGAAGAATCATTTTTTGACCAGTCCAAAATTGCATCAGCAATCCATTTTGTTGTAGCTAGCCTCAGCCTTTCACTTCTTTGAGCACTAGGGCTAATGTGAGTCTGGGGTTCACCTAAACCTGCAAATAACGAGACAAATGAATTATTACCAGATATGATTCAGATGTTAAACATGAAGACCCAACTATGAAATATTATACCTGAAAAGTAAAACTATCTTGAGAGAAGTCCATATTACAACCTTGAACTACCACCAAACCAAAGTCATCCGGGCAATCCATTTCTATGTCCTCTGACTCATCATTTGCATCATAAATTCGCAACCCACTTGGAATGGACCTTGGACTTTTCTCGGACTCGATGACGGCCCCATGCGTCGTCCTCCCTAGGGCGACACGGGTGACAGCACATCCCCACCCGCGCTAGACCCCCATCACTTGCTTCAACTCCCCTCGCTGCTACCCCATGGCCTCCGCCGGGCAAAGCCCGCACGAATCCGACGACAGAGGGGCTCTGAAGTCCCAGGGAGGCTAGTCGTCGACCGGGGGCTCGCACAACAGCAGGCGGCGGCGCACTCCTCCGCGCGTGTCACTAGAGCCCGGGGACGGTGGGAGGACAACGATGTTGGCATGATGGAGTTGTGCCCGTGCAACGACCTTCAGGTGCTCATCGTGCGGGGTGCTGTTGTGAGCCCCATCGTGGCATTTCAGTGCATGGTGGTTAGCGCGTGTGGTTTGCATATCCCCGCCTCATGCAAGTGCGGTGAGGATGCCAGCGGCCCGGATGGATGCATGGATGGCAGCGGCTGGGATGGGACAGATCTGCACGTCTTCGATCGTCTAGCGCACAATGGATAGTGCTTAGGAGCGATGGGAGGTTGGTGGTGGTTGCCTAGTGACTTGGTGGTTGTGGTGCTTGGCTGTTGTTGGCCTGTGCTCGCCAACCGGAGGTGAAGGGCTTCTAGGCCAACCGCCGCCTAGATCTGGCATCAATGGTGGCTCGGGCCTGGACTTTTGCCAGATCTGGCTACCATGGCATTGGTCGGCTGGATCTAGCCGGCGGTTGTTTGACTCGGGAATATGTGGCGACGAGGCTGTGGTGACCCAATGCTTGTCATGGTGCAAGTGAGCAATCTACCTAGTTCAATCGATGCTCTGGATGTGTGTGCTCAACTCGGTGAAAGCTCAGACCGGAGCAAATGACGACGACGCCCATGGGCACCGCGAACCTTCTTGAAGGCGTCATTGTATGTTGTTTTTGCCATCCTCTTTGCGACTTAGGGGGAAACCTTGGTTCCAGGTTTGCCCTGAACAACCGATGGTGGCGCAATCTGCGTCATAGCCTGTCTTGAAGGCATCGTCTAGAAGTCGGCTCGATTGTTGTGTTGGGTAGCTGCTTGCTACGAGGATGTCGGTGGTGGTGGTGCGACCGACTTGGGGTTGACAGTGGTGTGTCTTGGGGTCTGGCAACATCACGCTTGGTGCTGTGGAGCTGCCATCTCTGCCTCGTTTGTCTGTCTTTGGTGGTGTTCATGTGGTGCGTCATCTTGTTGTGCATGTTCAAGACCCTCCCATGGTGGTCTCCATTCATCTTTGCTCAATGATGGCACAATGATGCCTCCCGAACTTGCTAATCGTTCCGGCTTCATGTGGCGGAGCTTGCAGTCAAGGTTCTTGTTCAACTATGGCATTCGTTGATCGTGGAGGCTCCTCTATTGCGCCCTGGGGTTCGGTACGCACGCCGGTGCTGTGCGTTAGGCTGTTTGCAAAGTTTTGGTATTGTGATCCCTCGACGGCTCCCCACATATACTCGTGTCCCTCGTGATGGTCCTTCTGTCTGCTAGCTAGGTCGTGCCTTCTCCTAGGTGTGCATTTTTCTCTTCTTCCTTTCCCCTTGTTTTTTTTGAAAAGGAGGATAACCCCCGGCCTCTGCATCAGAAAGATGTATGCAGCCATATATTATTAATAGTGCAAAATCCAGCACCCGAACAACCTTGACCCAGAAAAAAGCGGAAAACAAATCCTAAGGCCGTATACCTCGCAACAGTAACTCCCCTAGATAAGCACAAACCCTATGTTACAAGACACATCAGAAACAAAAATACACAACTTCTAGGCTACGCCTTCAAGAAGGAATTGTAGCACGTACGCCGAAGATGGCGAGTCGACCACAAGGATGAACTCCGGATTCTCATCCCCAAAGCCAAGCTTCAATCCACCACCTTCAACAAGGACACAACGCAGGCACGCATCGACATAGCCCGATCAGAGATTGTGTGCTTCCATCGGAGTGCATAAACTCATCGTTGAAGCCGTCTGTACCATCCGCCCTTATCCGTCTACCGACGCCTCGATATCCGGATACCTTTGGAGAAGACAACGAAAGACAAAGACGTCCCATACCGCCTGCCTCCCGCTACTGTCGCACCACCTTCGATCTAACAGCAACAGGCTAAACATGACACCTCCGCCAAAGCCACTGTGCATCACCTGTCGGTAGTAGGCATGATTTGACGTCTCTGAATAAGACGTCGTGCGTAGCATCCGCCGGTAGCGCATCCACCGGTGGCTTCACGCGCCGGCGACATGCACTGCCCGACAACTCCGAAAGAGGCGCATGTGTCACCTGCCGAGCCGCATCGAACCCGATCTGTTGATGGAGGGGACGTCCCATACCGCCACAGCCTTGAAAAGGCCGTCGCCACCTCTAGATCCAGACTTTGAATCGCCCACACAACCCCGGAGTCTGTCGCCGTCGATGAAGAGGGGCCTCCGCCCCGATTCCAAGCACTACAGGGAGCACCCACCGTCGCGTCAGCCGTTGTCGTCGCCCATACAACGGCAATAGCCGCCGCGATCCCGCATCCAGCGCTGTCGATGACGGAGGAAGCTCCGGCCGTCCCGCGCGTCCCGCAACGTCCTCGGGAGCGGGATCCCAAGATCCGCCGCCACCGACGCTGCCACAAGGACCCACCACCTGGCTCGTCATCCCGACAGAGGGGACAACGCCGCCATGACCAGAATCGTTGCTCCGGGGATTTAGCACTGCCAATTGGGAAGATCCCCTCCGGATCCGCTCTTCCTACGAAGCCGTTGGAGCAGCGCCGAACCGCCGGGAAAGACGAAGACGGAAGGGCGATCTCGCGTTGCAATCCCTCCAGACCGCGGGGTTGTAGCCCAGATCCCCACTGTCACCATCACTGGCGGCGCCTGGGCCTAGCCGACGCGCGTCTCTGGGGACGACGAGGCGGAGGAGAGGTAGGGAGGGTGCGGCGGTTGGGGGGCTCCCCCCCCCCCCGCTCGCCCTGGAGGGAATGAGACGAGGGGGTACGGGAGCGAGACGAGGGGGTACGATAGCCTCAATTTTGGTCTTGTACGGTTTTGGTCCGGTTTCCCTCATAAACAGGGTTAACTTGTTTAGGTTTTTGATTGGTTGCCCTTATAAACCGGATTGATTTTTTCTTTGAATGAGATCAAATTCAGGTAGGGAGCTCTCCCACGATGACTGTTCTAAAAACAACAACAAAGCCATTAGTTCCAAACAAGTTGGGGTAAGGTAGAGCTGAAACCCATTAGATCTCGCAACAAACTCATAGTTCTGGCATATGGATAGTTAGTTTCCATGCACCCCTGTCCATGGCTAGTTCTTTGGTGATATTCCAGTCAGTCAGACCTTCACGGACTCCTCCCATGTCAAGTTTGGTCTACCCCGACCTCTCTTGACATTATCACGCTTTAGCTGTCCTCTATGCACTGGAGCTTCTGAAGGCCTTCTGAAGGCATGGCTGAATATGCCCAAACCATCTCAGACAATGTTGGACATGCTTCTCTTCAATCGGTGCTACCCCAACTCTATCCTGTATATCATCATTCTGGACCCGATCCTTGTGTGGCTACACATCCATCTCAACATGCACATCTTCGCTACAGTTGAACATGTCGCCTTTTAGTCGGCAACACTCAGCACAATACAACATTGCGGGTCGAATCGCTGTCCTATAGAACCTGCCGTATAGCTTTTGTGGTACTCTCTTGTCAGAGAACGGCAGAAGTTTGGCGCCACTTCATCAATTCGGCTTTGATTCATAACTCACATCTTCATTGGTATCACCATCGTTTTGCAGCATTGACTCCAAATATCGAAAGGTGTCCTTTTGAGGTACCACTTGCCTATCAAGGCTAACCTCCTCCTCGTGCCTAATAATACTGAAACCGCACCTCATGTATTCGGTTTTACTTCTACTAAGCCTAGAACCTTTTGAGTCCAAGGTTTGTCTTCATAGATCTAACTTTCTAATGACCCCCATCTAACTATCATCGACTAGCACCACATCGTCTGCAAAGAGCATACATCATGAGGTATCTCCTTGTATATCCCTTGTGAGCTCATCCATCACCAAAGCAAGAAGATAACGGCTCAAGGCTGACCCTTGGTGCAGTCCTATTTTAATTGGGAAGTCATCTTGTCCAAACACTTGCCACAACATTATCGTACATGTCCTTGATGAGGGTAATGTACTTTGTTGGGACTTTGTGTTTCTGGCCCACCACATGTCATTCCGTGGTATCTTATTGTAGGTCTTCTCCAAGTCAATGAACACCATATGTAGGTCCTTTTGCTCCCTATATCTCTCCATAAGTTGTCGTACCAAGAAGATGGCTTCCATGGTCTTTCTCCCAGGCATGAAATAAAATTGATTTTTGGTCACGCTTTTCGTTCTTCTGAAGTGGTGCTCAATGACTCTTCCATAACTTCATTGTATGGCTCATTAGCTTAATTCCACGGTAATTAGTACAACTTTGAACACTCCCCTTGTTTTGAAGATTGGTACTAATATACTCTGCCTCCATTCTTTTGGCATCTTGTTTGCCCGAAAAATGAGGTTGAAAAGCTTAGTTAGCCATACTATCGCTATGTCTCTGAGGCCTCTCCACACCTCAATGGGGATACAATCAGGGCCCATCGCCTTGCATCCTTTCATCCCTTTTAAAGCCTCCTTGACCTCAGACTCTTGGATTCGCCGCACAAAACGCCTGCTAGTATCATCAAAGGAGTCGTCTAGTTCAATGGTAGAGCTCTCATTCTCTCCATTGAATAGCTTGTCGAAGTACTCCCGCCATTTAAGCTTAATCTCCTCGTCCTTCACCAGGAGCTGATCTGCTCCACCCTTGATGCATTTGACTTGGACGACATCCCTCGTCTTTCTCTCTCGAATCTTGGCCATCTTATAGATGTCCCTTTCGCCTTCCTTCGTGTCTAAGTGCTGGTAGAGGTCCTCATATGCCCGACCCCTTGCTTCACTCATAGCTTGCTTTGCGGCATTCTTTGCCACCTTATACTTCTCTATGTTGTCTGCACTCCTATCCAGGTGTAGGCGTTTGAAACAATCTTTCTTCTCCTTAATAGCCTTCTGGACATCATAGTTCCACCACTAGGTATGTTTAGCTTCGCTTCTACTTCCCATGGACACTTCTAACTCCTCTGAAGCCACCTTACGAATGCAAGTCGCCATCTTCATCAACATATTGTCTGTATCTCCTCCTTCCTCCCAAGGGCCCTCCTTAATGACCCTCTCCTTGAAAGCCTGAGTCCCCCCCCCTAGCTTCCACCACTTTGTTGTAGGTACTTTGACGCGCTTATCCTGCTGGACACAGATCCGAAAGCGGAAGTCAGCCACCACAAGCTTATGCTACGGGACAACACTCTAGGTATCATCATCTTACAATCCAGTCAAACACGCCTGTCTTCTCTTAGTGTTGACCACTACTAAAAGTCACTAGATGTGATTCTCTCTTTTTAAAGAGGGTGTTACTTACGATCATGTCGTAGGCTAGAGCAAAGCTTAAGACATCTTCTCCTTCTTGATTCTTGGTACCATAGACAAAGCCCCCATGCACCCCTTTAAAACCTGTGTTAAATGTACCCACATGGCCATTGAGGTCTCCTATGAAGAGCTTCTCGCCAATAGGTACATTCCTAACCATGTCCTCCGGGCCTTCCCAGAACTCCCTCTTGGTGTTCTTATTGTAGCATATGTGCTGATAACATTGAGAACTAAGTTCCCATCTACCAGCTTGACCAGAATAATCCGGTCGCCACCCCTGTTGACGTCTACCACTCCATACTTAAGGCTCTTGTTAATCAAGATGCCTACTCCATTTCTGTTTGCAGCTATCCCGGTGACTGTTCAAACAAATAAAATAAATAAATTTGTAACCACTTCCCTCACACACATAATCTAGATCATGACTTCTCTCTGTGTGCTTCTCCACAGTAGTCGCACATGATAGTAGAGGTTTGTGTGTGTGTGCGGGTGTGGGGAGGGGGGGGGGGCTTAAACAGTAAGTGAAAACGATAAGGAGACCATCGTCTACCAACATCTATTAATTTTGAAGTGTGAAGCTTTACATTGGAATCACAATGTAAGTACTTTACAATCATGATGTGGCAACCCACAAAGCATCATCCATGGCATGAAATAGGAAAAGAAGAAAAAACAAATCGTCTAGCATCATCGTATGTCCTTCTGGAATCGATACTGGATTGTTGCCGCCGCATTCCATCAGCTGACTACCAACCAATCCATCTCCCAACTGCGGCGCGGAGGAGTGAAGGGGTGCTGACTTGGTGTTGGTTTGGAGGAAATATTTGGAGGAGTTGATGGATTCAAATCATCTGGAAGGATTTGGTGCAGAGTTGGAGAGTGGAATTGAGAGTTGGGGGACTCATGGGGCTAAAATGTGGTGACTTCATGGGTCAAGCACTCAAGCCCCACCAGCCAGTGACTGAGAGGGTACTTTTGGAAGAGAAAAGCACTTAGCCGGGTCTGGCCGTGAAGGTGTGCAATGGCAAAAGCAGAGCACGGTGAGAACTAATGGCAAATGTGTCAAGTGAGAAAAAGCGATGTCATAGGTGTTTAAATTATCACTATTTTGGTGAGTAAAAGCATGCAAAACATTTTGTCTAACACATGTCTTACACAGGTTACTATCCTTTTGGAGAAAAGACTTGATCCGTGTGACTTGAGCAAGCGAGCGAGTCCAGGAAGACATCACAATCAATAGGGTGACTGCTAAATGTGGTGTCAGGGAGTTGAGGGCAGACATGGTCCTGGTGAATGAAACATGCAAGTTTCTGCTAAATGTATTTCATATCTACACTTGTATGGGAGAACTGGTGTAGGCAAGTGGCCTCCAATGTTCCTCCTTTGCATGAAAACGGGAACTAGCTCTCATGACTATGCACATTTCTGAAGTGATGAACTGGATACATGGTCCTCTCCAGCTGAACTAGAGCAGAGGCCAAACGGCTGACTGTACTTGCCAAATGAGTGATAAAGCTCTCTGTTTATCCGTAAGGAAAAAAAGGTGCAAATGTCATAACTTCCGGGAACCCTCTCTGATAGTAGTTTGGTGCATTTAACTGAAAACTCTATAGCAGGCCACACTTAACTCAAATTTAGCTTATGTAAACATTTACAGGAACATTTTGTTTCCAAGCAATGAGAAATATTGCCAATCATGTTTGTCACGTTTCAGGGGCATAGCGGCTAGATTTCCCAGCTTTGTGCCCTTCAAATTTTGGAAATGATAAATCCGGAATGTTTGGGATTTGCTCATGGCAAATCAAACGTTTTCTTTGGCAACTTTAGCTGACGTGAGGATGACAAGTTTAGTTGAGAACATGGCAATTACTCCCTTTGTAAACTAATATAAGAGCGTTTAGATCAGTAAAGTAGTAATCTAAAAGTTCTTATATTAGTTTACGGAGGGAGTACTTGGCAAAAAACAAACCGAGGGTGAAATTGCCATGCTTACCAACTAAACTTGTCATCCCTAACGTATATAAATTGTCACGAAAAACGTTCAATTTGCCACAGCTGAATCCCCAATGTTCAGGACTTGTCGGCGTCCTAAAATATTCAGTAGTTATATTACATGCATGGTCTACTTGGGAAAAATGGTACGTGCAGGGGGGTCCTGAAAGTCACGCAATTGCAGGCATAAAAACATGATACACCATTGACGTACTCTCGTCCCAACCTGCCAGGAACAAGGTTTTTCAGCTCGATACAGTGTCCACCTCCCCGGTTGGTCAAGTCGTTGGCATCACTTGTGCCTACATCTGTCTCGAATTTTTTCCCTTGCAAACTGAATTCAAATGAGATTGGGAGACAACAATGTTCTTCAAATTATATTATTTCCTATAGCAGGGCAGATTCATATTTCATATTTACCAGATCAAACTGTTCAAAATGTGGTTAGTTTTCAACCAGGTCTAAATCTACCAGTATTGTTTTTCCAAAATCTAATGAACGTGCATGCACTATTGGTTCTAGAGCATGTTACGCATGCCGCCGCCCAGATGTTTCTTCCACTTTATGCTCAGCATCTCATCCCCTTACTCCCCTTTCTGCTATTTTCCCACTTACCTTCACCACTTGCGGGGTCGGTGTCCTTTGTTGAATTATATATGGGCCTAGGTGTCATGACACGGTTGCAAATTTAATACAATACCAGCTATGGAGAAGAGTTGAGACAACTTTATAAGGGTTTCTCTTTCATATGCTATTGAAACTTGAGAGGAGAAGTGGTACATGTGCGTTCCTCCTCCGTTGCCTGCGCGTGTCGTGTTTTGACAGTGTAAAGAAAATGATTTATGTGTAACATAATACTAGTTATTTTGGATTATTAAAGATGATTGCGATAAATGTGGTTTGGACTTTTGGAGTCAAGACGAAAATATCATCCATGATGTTCTGACCATAACATGTTTAAACAAAAAAGAAGAGTGATTTATGTGCACTATAATTAATTCCATTTTGGATTAATAAATATAATTGTGATACATTTGGATGAAATTATCCTTTGCTGCATACATCACTCACATCTACTCCCTCCGTTCCTAAATGTAAGTCTTTTTAGACATTTTAAATGGACAACAACATACGGATGTATGTAGACATATTTTAAAGTGTAGATTCACTCATTTTACTCCGCATGTAGTCATTTGTTAGAATCTCTAGAAAGACTTATACTCCCTCCGTTCCTAAATATTTGTCTTTTTAGAGATTCCAAATGGACTATCACATACAGATGTATATAAACATATTTTAGAGTTGGATTCACTCATTTTGCTCCATATGTAGTCATTTGTTGAAATCTTTAGAAAGACAAATATTTAAGAACGGAGGGAGTATTTAGGAACGGAGGGAGTACAAACAAATCTGGCTAGTCTTCAACAGCCTATGTACAAAGATATACTGTCGACTGTGTAATTATTTCCATCAGAGATGCTATACTGGCCGCCACCCATATCCTGTATGATCCGACGCCTTAGACTAATCCATCATTAAACTATGGTGCACAGCCGAATGCCATGCAGCAACGTCCCTCCTTGCATGTGAATACATCTGCACGTCTACGCTCATTGTGAAGCCCCTCGTCTGTTCTCACCATCTTGCTGATATTGTAGCCTTGTAGGTAAGGGAAACACTTCCTATCCCTAGCGCTTCCCTAATACTCCTTCCGTTCCAAATTACTTGTCGCATGTATGGATGTATCTAGATATATTTTAGTTCTAGATACATTCATTTCTGCAACGAGTAATTTGAAACGGAGCGAGTATAAGACACTATTGCTGAAAAGTTTGTTTGGAGCTCTGGCTCCATAGAACTTGTTTTCTGGAAGAAAAAAACAAAAGATATTTTTTTATTTTTTAAAAATCCCAAAGACAGTTGCACCAACATACTAATGTACTCCCTCCGTTCCCAAATACATAGTACAAGTCTTTCTAGAGATTCCAACAAGTGACTACATACGGAGCAAAATGGGTGAATCTACACTCTAAAATATTCTACATACATCCGTATGTTGTATTCCATTTGAAATGTTTAAAAAGACTTATATTTGGGAACAGAGGAAGTATTCTACATGTGTATAATTTTTAAGATGAAATTATTTAAGATGTAAGCTAAAAAATTAAATTCGTGTCACTTCAGCACATCACTGTTTATAGAGTACTAAAATCCACACAATTATTTTTAGCTCACATCTTAAATCATTCCATCATGAAAATAAATCTATGCACACATAGAATACATCCATATATACATATGGATTTTATATTTTGACACTTCAAAACGGGAATTTTGAAAAAATAAAATAAAGGAAACACAGCTCTGAAGCCCAAGCTCCAGTACGCCTCACTCAGCGGTTGCAGTTTTTCAAGATACTCCGTACAACAATGTACGTGTTCTGCCAAAAAATATGGTTCAGAAAGCTGCAGGTATACATTCTTGTTGAACATGGCCTACGTGGCGGATCAGCTTGAACAGCACACTTAGTATTCAGCATCAGCTCCCTGCTGCTGGCACTAATTTGTGTGCAACAATCTTCGAACGAACTCAACAATCTTATGAAGATACTAGTTCATTCCATGAAGCAAGTCAGTACCAACACATATGTTATTCGGATGAAAATCAGCAAAAAGAACTGCACTCTGCAGGAAATCAGATCTGAAGCGAAATAACATTGATGCCCAAGTTTGCTGGGAACAGAGAGGCAGTACTGAGTTTACATTTTAGACCAGAGAGCAACATCACATAGTGTATGTTCACAGATTGTTTTCAGCTGGTAGACCTCAAAAAATTCTCATCCTTAGGATGTACAGTACAATACTTCAGACGGTTACCGCATTCTTGTAAATTGTTCTTCACAAGTCCACCAACTCACAACGTACAAAAAGAGCAAATTAAAACAATTAAGGACCGAACAAGGGCGTTAACTGGGCTGTCCAAGTGGTGTTGATTGTGCACCTACTGGGCACCACGTTGCGTACGCTGAGCTATGTCACCACGCGTAGGCAATTTGGTCATATCTAGGGCCACTTGTATGTTGTGTTGGGTTTCTGTGCTGCTCTGGTCAGGAGGAAGCTTAAAAGAAGGAAAGGAATAACTCTGGCTGTATCCCATACTCCCGTTATATTTTACAAGTGGTTGCAGCTGATTTTGCTGTTCATAGATTTATTATTTACACAGATCAACTTAGGTCATAAAAACAACTGGACGCGCCCCAGCATCTAGTTAGAATAACTGATCACAGAGCACTCCGTATTACTTTAACCAGGATAGGAATCACCATTTACTAGCACAGACCACGAAAAGGAAACTAAACTCTAAGGTGAGGGGACAAGAGAGTAAACTATGGTATTCCATATCACATTTTGAGGCTTGCATAGACAGGAAGTAAAAAAAAAGGGCAGCCCGGTGCATGTAGCTCCCGCTTGCGCAGGATCCGGGGAAGGGTCTGACCACTTTGGGTCTATTGTACGCAGCCTTTCCCTACATTTCTGTAAGAGGCTGTTTTCAGGATTTGAACCCGTGACCTCATGGTCACAAGGCAGCAGCTTTATCACTGCGCCAAGGTTCCCCTTCCCCGGACCAGAAGTAAATTATGAATGGCATTTTGCGCTGAATAAATCACAGTATTCTGAATGGCATTTTGAGGCAAATTTTGAATTACTATCAGTTTTCACAACTACAATAACAGAAAGTAATCTGAAGCAGAAAACCATACAATCAATCCATTCTTACTGTTCCACACCAGATATTAACATCAAGAACAAACAAACTCTAGCAACATCATGCTATGGTTGGTTCCTTACCGGTAACAGAGCAGCACTAATGAACCTGACTGTTGTTTAACAGCAGTTCGAGCAGCAATTGTGGATGGGATAACAACAGGAGATCGGGAGGGAACAAGGGCTGTAGGATGATCAAATAACACCTCATATCCCTGCATGTTATTTATGCTTTCGTAAGGCATATTTACAAATAGTAACAACACAAACAAGTAAAAAAACATATGTGATAACATACCATGTACCACGTGATGTCGCCTCAGAAAACATCCGATATCAGCATGGGAGATAAAGTATGTAAACTGCCCTCCAAAACCGCCATGCAACAATCCAATTATTCTCCCATTACCATCTAACAACGGAGCACCTGAGCTTCCTTTTTCACTTGCTATTACTACTTGAGTGAGGTTCATTGTGTATCCAACAGTGTTCACAAGTTCCAAGTCACGGACTGTTCTTGAAGGGTGAGAAATTGATCCTTCAACAGCTGTTCGAGGTAGGCCAGGAGGCCATGAAATCATTGCGCACTTGTCGAAAGCTTCTGGAGGAGTTGGACTAAGAATCAAGCCCTGATGACTGTTGGTACATCTTCTGCCCAAATTCTTAATATCTGGTCGGTATACATGAAGAAGAAGCAGGTCTTTCTCGCAATTGATGCCAATCATGGAAGCTGGTGCATAAACTCTTGCTCTTATCCTGCTTTGCCCGCGGAAGCTCTGCTCGTAATGATCACACAACACTCTTACAGAAAAAAGCGAACAAGCATCTTTAAGCGAAAGGGGTTCTGAACTCTTGAATACGTGTTGCATAAGATGGGCACATGTTAAGATCTTAAGATGATCATCTGCCTCCTCCACTACAACGCCTGTGCAATTTTGTCCTCGGAGGTCTAACTCCGCAGCTCTTTTTTCTGCAGGAACAGTCTCTACTTTGTTCATAAGAGCTATAAGTGCATTAATTGCAGATGCTTTTGGTCCGATAGTGATGAAAAATATAGAGCCTACAGAACGGTTGTAGATCCACTTCTGTAACTCGCTCGAAAATGCATTTGGCGGAGCAGCCATCTAGCAATGAGAAAAAGAAAAGGATTTTTTAAGTACAGTTTACAGTTTGGTACAATGCAAACAAAAAGAACAGAAGTGAGGAAGTCCAGGGAGCATACTACCTTGTATTAGACACCCACGGTCAACCCTGCGTCGGGATACAGAAGAGGAGGTGGTGATTCTAAGTAATGAGATCAAAGGAAGCTGTAGGAACAAACAGCAACCTTGCTTAGCGTGACAGTAAATAAAAAGTCATAAACAAAAGCCATAACATCTGAGAATAAATAGTAAAACCCCCAAAATGAATGCTAAGGCCAGAAGTACAATGAATACTTCTTTTTTAACATAGTTAAAAAGAAAAGACACTACACAGCAGCATGAGTTTGATCAAGAACGACATCTATATCAGTTTATAATCGGCCCATATTACAGCAGAAATAAGAAAATATGAAACTCTATTTGATTTCATATAGATAGAATAAACAAAAAAAGACTCAACACTTACTCAAGCCAGCTAACCGTGTTTAACTTTACTCACAATTAAGGGCTTAAAATAATGATTTGACATCTAATTCCTTAAAGGCATTTGAACAAAAATGCTACTCCCTCCGTCCCAAAATAAATGTCTCAACTTTGTACTAAAGTTGAGACACTTATTTTGGGACGGAGTATATCCCAAACCTACAATGCACTACTTTAACTCCACAAATGGGCAAATTCAGTTTGGTGACAAACAGATCTTTCACATTAGATTGTAACTAGATGTTCAAGGCTTCAAGTCTAATGGCTTGTTTATGCTGTACAACAGATCCGAAGATTGATTAATAGAGATGTTCAAAACTTGTCTGTGCTTCCAACAAAGCATGAGGATGAACCAGTAATGACTATCAATCATCCCTATTGGGGGAGTTTCTTTTTGCTTATCTCTGTAGTTCTCTGATTTTAGAACTTTTAAATATAAGGACCAAACTTAAAGATACGGAGACTCTAGAAAGTTTGCCAGTCAACACACATAGGGAATGAATGACAGTATAGGAGCTGGATGTATTTTGCACACGATAGAAACAGTAACTCTATGTTTACCTTGCGAGTGATAGCCTTCTAAGCAGAATACATATGACCAAGAACTGAAGCATAGTCATTACTCAGTACATATCCCTGTAACAAGTTAATTTGTCATTACAGAGCCTGATAAAGTTTAATCATACTTGCATGTAAATGATCAATCAAAAGTTCTAGAAGCAAACTGCTCAAACAGGGACTTAAACTGGATACCTTCTCAACCATGACGCTGTTTCTTTGCTGCTGTGAAGTTACAGCAGTAATACAGCGGACGAAACTCAACTCAATCAGAAGTAACACGCTCCACTCAGAAGTACACCCTGAACTCCTGAAGAAAAAGAAGAAACAGCAGTCAGCTTGAAGTAGGTAATTCTTAGCTCAAGGTATAAGAATGAGTAATAAGCTAGCAAGCCCATTCTGGTTCAGTCAACATCACACAGTACAACTGAAGAAGCTCGACATACAAGCATTCTCCCTACCATCTAGCCAAGAGACTCGGGATAATGCCAGTTGTGATGTGTTACGGTAGTCTCCAAAAAGGAACAACACACTATCATAACAAACCCAGAAAACCCAAAGGAGAAAGCAGTAACAGCAGCAGCAGTTACGGGAACCCCTCCCTAAAGCCGAAGAAGAGCAGGTGAGTCGGACACAGGATGCCCATGAAACATCCATCCATCACAAAATTCACAAGTCACCCCACTGTTTTCGTATATGATAAGAAGTCTTGTAATGCTGCATGCTAGGAATGCAGCTTTACATCAAATCAGATGACACAAACAAAAAATACCATGAAGAATCATAAATGCAGGCAGGGATTCATCAGGGAGGCCACCTCCTGCACGAAGGAGGAAAAGCAACAGACCCCAGGGCACAAGAAAGACCACGCCCACACACATCCATCCCCTTCCCTTCCCCACAAGATTCAGCAAGTGGCCACACATAAGCAAGCTCAAAAAATAGTCGTGGTACCTACACCGCTGCGGAATAAATGACAAGAATCCATCAAATCACGTTCCCCATCACACGAATCTCTGAAGCCTCTGTTCGGGCTCTCTGTTCCTGGGAGAACAGAGATTGGAGTGGACCAATTCTGCCAAGGATACGGACTTCAGGCGGCTAATTGCAAAAGAAATCGCTGGCGTTTCTGTTCTGGCTCGATTCTTACCACGCTTACTGATCTAATTAAGCAAAATATGAAGAACTAGAGTATCTACTGTACTTGAGTGATTGACAAAAAACTACCACTTTAGGGGTTCGCGTCTCACAAAACTACCACTTTTTTAAAAGTGACCGAAAACTACCAAAAAAACGTAAAAACGTGACTAAAAACTACCAGGTTGAGTGAATGGTGGTTTAGACCGTTTTAACCGCGATTCTGACGTGAGTGGCCCACGTGCCAGGTTGGCGGCCCGCCTAACGGCTAACGGCGCGCGTGCGGGGCCGTTAGAGCCGCTCGTCGGCCGCACCTGGTCGGGACCAGGTCATAACCTGGCCAACCGGGCCGCTCGTCCCCACCAGCTCTCTCACTCTCCCCCGAGCTCCTAGCCCTAGCCGTCGGCAGCCATGGCGGCTGTGGATGCAAACTCCGGCGGCGATTCAGGCATACCTCCGGGCGGCAGCGCGGCACAGCAGCCTTCTCAGTCCGAATCTAATCCTTCCGCTGCCGGCGCGCAACAGAGGTTGGATTGGTCGGCGCTGGCGCGACCACCGTCGACGACAAGAAGCAGAGCTCAAGGTCGGCGGAAGCTTCCTCGTTCTGCTGGTGGCGGCAGGTACGGCCTAGTTTTTTGCATGGTTGTGAGATTCAGAGATTCAGAGAATCGGTAATTTAGGCTAGTTTTTTGCATGGTTAGATTCAGTTATGGTCATCTTGGAAATTGTTAGTATTGTGCATACTTTGTTGTGTAAGAAACTGAAAAAGCAGTTTGACAGAAACTCAATATTGTGCCTACTTAGGTTCAGTAATCCTGTATTCAGTTAATAAAGGTATTTCATTTTATAATTTTTAGAATTGATGACCCAAAGTGGTCAATTTGGTTCTATTTCAATGCCAGAGAATCTGTGGTTCAAAATTTATACCAGTCAGACATATCATATTTGACAATGCTTTCTCTTATTGGGAGTGAGGGCTTTGTGGCTGATGATTATATGTACTATGTATTTGATGAGGAGAAAGGATTAGAAGGTTTAGATAAAATATGTTGTGAAGATGATGTGCAGCAGATGTTGGCACACTCTCATAATGAAAAGTTTCTGAACATAAGAGTAGTGGGAGCTCTTGAGGAATGTAATGCAGATGAGAACAGAGATAGTTATTTTGCTGAACATTGCATTAACACTCAACAAAGTTGCACTAAGGTGGTGGATATAAGCATGGACAGAAAGGAAGAGCTGAAGAAAAGCATGGTGCAGAGAGAGGCTGACCTTAACCATTTTGAAGGTGATACTGATGTGTCTGAATTTGTTTCTGATGATGAAGCTGCAAATTCAAGTTCAGATGGGAACAATGTGGATTTTCAGTCAGAGTATTCCTCTTAAGATGAAGCTGCAAAACAAGATACAGCAGTGGTACAGAAACTGAAGGTAGTGAGAAAACCTGGTCCAACTAGTAGATCCCACCATGAGATTGAGAAAATGGAGAAAGCAGATTGGTTCCCTGAAGCAGATGAAAAATGTTTCCCTGGTGACTATGGCATCAGTGATGGAGAAGATGAGCCTGAAGGATCCTATAAACTACCAAGTGGTAGGAAGAGAAGGAATAAGAAGTTGAAAGACAGGATATGGTATGATCACAAACTTCAAGGACCAGCAGAACAGTTTTGTAAGGGCTTGTGCTTCACCACTGTGTATGAGTTCAGAGATGCACTTAGGGATTTTCACATTAGGACTTTGTGAAATTTTCAATACCACAAAAATGCCCCAGATAGGATTATTGTTTGGTGCTCAGAGAGAGCCACCCAGGGATGTGATTTTTATATATGTGCCTCTAAGTTAGCTCATGAAAAAACATTCTGCATCAAGAAGTGTGATATATTGCACACTTGTGGAGCATGTGCAGAGTCCACGAAGGTTACTACTAAGTGGATGTCAAGGTCAGTGGAGGCAGCATTGAGAGAAGACATTAGATCTCCTGTGGATGCATTAATTAAGAAGACCAAGACTAAGTTTTCAGTGGATGTATCAAGAAGTGTGGCATATAGGGCAAGGAGGAAGGCTGTTGATGTAGTTCAAGGTGACCACAAGAAGCAGTACTTGAGGCTCAGGGATTATCTTCAAGCAGTTCTTGACACAAACCCAGGTAGCAGGTGTATAGTAACAACATTTGAAGATCTAGAGAACCCAACACCTACTCCTAGATTCAAGTATATGTTCTATTGTTTAGCAGCTTCAAAGGAAGGTTTCCTTAATGGCTGCAGACCATTTATAGGTCTTGATGGATGCTTCATCAAGTTAACCACTGGACAACAAATTCTTGCAGCCACAGGAAGGGATGGAAACAATAATATTTATCCTATAGCTTTTAGTGTGGTTGACAAGGAAGATGGTGAAAGTTGGAATTGGTTTTTAACTCAATTGAGATGTTGCATTGGCAGTGGCAACAAATTTGGAACATACACTATCATGTCTGATAGGCAAAAGGTTGGGAAGAATTTCATTGAGCAATTTATGTTATTACTTTTTTCAGTTATATTAATAATTTGTGAATGTGCAGGGCTTGCTTAAGGCAATAAATGAGGTATTCCCTGAGTCACCTCAAAGGTATTGCCTTAGGCACATATATGCAAATTTTCAATCTGCTGGATTTAGAGGCCAGGAACTAAAGAAGTGTATTGACAAGGCTAGCTACTCCTACACTAAACATGGGCATGAACTAGGCATGGCAGAGCTGAAAGCATAGTCTGAGGATGCTTGGAAATGGCTCAAAAAAATTGATGTCTCTACTTGGGCTAGGTTTGCTATGGATCATACTTGCAAAACAGATTTAGTTGTGAACAATCTAAGTGAAGTCTTCAACAAGATGATACTGGATGTTAGGGCCAAACCAATAAGGATAATGTTTGAAGGGATTAGGACCAAGCAAATGATTAAGAGGCAACAAATTAGGAAGAAGTTACAGATTAGCAGGTGGACAATCACACCAACCTACTCAGAGATTTTAGAAGAGAACAAGCAGTATGCCAAGTATTGTCAGGCTGACAGAGCAGGTCCAACAATTTGGCAAGTTACTAGCAAAGAAAAACAATATTGTGTGGACATGGAAGGGTATACATGTGACTGCAAGAGATGGAACGTGACTGGTGTACCTTGCAGTCATGGCATATCTGTACTGACAAAGCAAAAGCTGCATCCTGAGGACTATGTCAATGACTTTTTCAAGAAGCCACTTTATTTGGAGACATACAAAGAAATTATATACCCTGTTCCTGGTCCAGATTTCTGGCCTCACACAAACACTCCAGACATTGAACCTCCTGTGTTCAAAGAAAAGGCAGGCAGAAAACAGACTGCAAGGAGGAAAGGAGAGTTTGAAGTTCCTGCCCCAAGAGACACCAGTAGGATGGGAACAATTACCTGTGGAAATTGTGGGTTGGAAGGACACAAGTATACAAGTTGCAATAAGACTCTTAGGCCTAAACTGCAAATGAGGAAAAACAAACACCAG
>NC_057794.1:79318398-79318980 GCF_018294505.1 Triticum aestivum | reverse complement strand
TGGCGCAGGGGCGCTGGCCGAGGCGGGGGAGCACGAGGCCAGCGTCGCCGGAGGGAGAGGAGGCCGGGGTTGGAGGCGAGGCGACCTGGGGGGAGAGGGCGCGGCCACGGGCGTGAGGGCCACGGTGAGCGCGACGAGCGCGGGGAAAGGAGGAGACGGGGGCGGGACGGTCCGGCGCGGTTGGTGTCGCGCGTGCCCAGGGCGCGGCCGGTGCGTGCGGCCCACGGCGGGGCGGCAACGGCGTAACGGGGGGATACGGCGCCGGTGACGGAGAAGGGAGAGGAGGGAGCTCACGGGGGGAACTGTAGGGCACTGGCAGCGGGCGTGACGGCGGTCGGGGAGGACCGGCGAGGAGGAGGACGAGGCGGCGGCGACGGTCGGCGATGGGGTGGTCCGACGTAGGCGAGCGGCAAGGTGCGGGGTGTCAGGGGCGTCGGCTGCCCCGACCGGATCCATGCGGGGTGGAGGGATGAGGGGCGGGCACCGGCGACGGCGCTAGGTGGCGGCGGGGTCAGCGCGGCGACGGGCGGCGCAGTCGGCCCCGATCCAGGTTGGATCATGGGGAAGCGTGAGGGAGGCAAG
>NC_057794.1:79310222-79317979 GCF_018294505.1 Triticum aestivum | reverse complement strand
TTTTATTTTTATAATATTACCACTAGTGCCTAATTTGTATTTACCAATAAACTAATACGAGATTAATTCTTAACCCATAATAAAATAGTGTTAGCATTTTATAAATTCAATAGGCATTTGTTTAATTGTTTTCACTATTGTTTTAATTGTTTTAGGGCCTTTAAACATTTTATCGAAGTGTGGTTTCTCCACCATAATTACCTATGTATTATTTGGTTCACTCCGAACATTTAAACTTTAATATTTGAAAACTTTTATTGTTTGCTTGATTTTGAATTTGAAATTCGAACTAGGTTCCGAACTAACGCGAGTTTAACCACAGTAACCGAGGTGACGTGGCATCATTAGCGGGGATTACTGTAGCTTAATTACCCAGGCGTCACAATTCTCCTCCACTACAAGAAATCTCGTCCCGAGATTTAAGAGGGGAGTAAGGGGAAAGTTCTGGTTATGATATTCTAACGGATCTTCTCGAAGAAGTTAATCCCTTTCGCTGGTGTCTTCAATCCTTTATTCCGGTGCATCATGATAAACTTGTCATCATTTCTTCGGGAACTCCATCGTACTTACAAAAAGATAAGGGGTAGCTCACTACGACATAATGCTTTTGAGGGAAACAATCTGGGGTTAACCCATGAATTAGTATAAGATTATCTCTCGAGTTGAACATATGAAATACCTTGAGAGTAAGGTACGAAGGTACCATAATAGGCTCCAAGCAGATAGATAGTTGCTCGAAGCCTGAACCAGAGTGAGAAAGGGGTTCAGAGTAGCGAGAGTAAGTATTGCGTCTGATACCAGAATAGATCACTAGGACAGTGGCCCGTGGATTACATACGAGTCCACGCGCGAGGAATAACTTTGGGAATAGGGGGTGTACAGGACAGTCAGGTTTCGATCCTGTGGAACTGTGGGTTATGGGCCCACCATGTGGTTTTTTTTGGAGCAGTGACATCTTTCGCGGTCATGATAGCAAGGCATGTCAGAGAGTACCATGTCAGTTATGTCGGCATCAACGTTGGTACCGAGGGCGAGGGACGAAGAGAACCACTTTCCTGCTCGTTGAACGAGGCGGACCAATAGGCAAGGTTCTCGTCCATCGGTGGCTACCGGAATGTCATCAACAATAGTAACAGGGTCTTACTGACAGAGTTGTACCTCGAGGTGTTTGCACAAGCAGTGGATTATTACTGCTTATATCATATAGATCATAGAAAAGGTTCAAACAAACCAATGGAAGGAAAATATGATCATCAGATTAAACAGAACAATGGAAAGGAAAATATGTTTAAACACATATTTCAAGGGGATATCCTTCCCAAGGACAAGCAGAGCAAGATATCCATGACAGGATATAAAGTAGAAAACCATTTAGGTAAGGGGGGAGGAATCTCATGATATTACCCATACCATGGTGTTAGGATAAATGATAAATAAAATTTAGCATCATGCTTCAAACGTTCCTGTTGAAAATCGGAGTACCATTGACATGCTTCGAGATAGCATTGACATGGTCTTCAGGTGAAGATCAGACTTTGGAAACACGAAGGATCCATCAGGAATAACTTGTAGAATAAGTCTTACAATTTCCTCATGGATGAATGAATAACCTTGCTGAAAAGGAATCTATAATGATAGGTCCTCCAGCCGGGGGGGGGGGTGCTAGGCATGACATTAGGTTACCGGGTCACCAAAGGATCAACATCATAACTCTCGGAAAGTTGTCCCAACCATCATATCTGACCGAGATTCATATCCAATTGGTGTCATGATACCTCAAACTCAGGGGGTCCGAGAGGAAAAGGTGCAACACAAACCGACGAAATGACATTGCAAGATTCTCGAGGAATGAACTATGGGAGCGGGTTTCTGAAGCAATAGTTCATCATTAAACCAAGGAGGGGATGAGAAGGTGGCTGATGGGCTCAGCGACAATTCATCGAGAATTCCAAACGGATGGATTTCCACGATAATGTGAACAAGAAGATGACATTTGTTAGATCAAATGATATAATGGGATATGCTCGAGGAAAACATACATAATTAAATATTGGTTGAACGGTGCACCCGAAATATGGGTTGGGTTGCACGGCCAATGTTAGAATGGTGATTCAATTATCGAAAGACTTAGAATGAACTATCACCCATTCACTTCAAAGCAATAGGGTTGCTAGAAGTTTTGAATTCACACGTCATAGCTCAATTGTCGGTATTCCGGTTGAAAACAATACGGGGACCAAGGAATGTACGAAGATGGAAAGAAGTATTATGTTATCAAGAATTCTTAAGAGGTGGTGAAATTCTCACCACATTCTTGACAAAAGAGATGGTAATACTTCCGAGGTAAGGAAGATCAACTGCTGGGTAGCAGGGATCTCAAGGTTTACACAAAACACGAACAAGTTGTGTTGAACGGAAGGCAATAAAGTGGTCGATGAGAACAGGAATCATCGAGGGGCAAGGATGGTATTACCCATCATGAATTCAATTGAATTCCTGGAAGAGCTCATAAGGTTGATGATGATCACGACACAATTGTTGAGAGATTTCATGCAGATGTAATCAATCAGCGATGACATCAAGTCGAAGGAATGATGAAGCAAGAGGTTATTGGAACCATAGTTACGAAACAAACTCGAACTCAAGCTTGTTGTTTACGGTGAAATGATTTGATGAGGAAAATTCGACGTAAGCTTAGCTCATCGTAAAAATTACGCTCTGGGAAGAAGGACCAGGTAGCCCAGTTAAGATCGGCATGACAAGGATATAGCCAATCAGGCTAGGGATGACGTGATTGAGTTCAAACTCGTAAGTAATGAGGGTTACAAGAGTTGCTTAATCGCGATGCGGACTCGAGTCAGTTATCGGTGTCTTTGAGTGTTTAATAACTCAAAGCCCGTGAAAAAATTGGAACCAGTGGGAATGTAGCACTTGATGAAGAACTCATAAGATGTTATGCAGTTCCATGATAATCTCGAGATACCAGGGGGGTCATACTCGATGACAGACCAAAGTAGAGGTTGGACTGGGGGTATTGCTCTACAGAAGACAAGTGCTTAATCTTGCACGAGTAATGGTATTTAAAAGAGAACAAGGTCGGAACCACGATTGCAAAAGGCCAGATCCCAGATATAAGATGAACTTAATTATACCAAAGGAATAGTTATTATTTCAAGAAGCTTCCATGATAGGATCTACATCGTGTCCATGGGCATGAACACAAAGGTTCAAGGTCGACTCCCACTTCCTCAATGCATAACCTTCCATTCACTTCTCATTTTTCGGAGAAGTTGTAATGTTTAAACTTTATCTAGCAAAACACTGGAAGAGTATGACTCGTGAAAATTTTCGAGTTCACACATATTAAGGAGGGCATAGGTTCAACCCATCAAGGCATCTTAGGAACGTATACCATCAACTTCAGGGGTAAATAACTCAAGCTCGGAGGTAGAGCATGGTTAACAAAGCAGAGGATACAATTTACCAACGGCATTATGTATCATGGGAAGGTCTCACAAAGTTATTGAATATGAAGGATGCTGACGGATAAAATCCAACAATGGACCTGATGGTCCACAAGGGATCTGACGTGAGCATCAATACTCAACTAGAGGAAGAAGAGTGCAAGGAGATCAAATTATAGAAACAACTAACTAACCCAATTGTCAAATGCAAAGGAATTATGATTTCCAAATCAAGGGATCAGAAGCAATGCTCTGATTAGGGATGGATAAGTTGAATAGCCTTAGGGTACAATCAACGCAATTGGATTGGTCGAGAACCAATTCCAGTTAAAAGAATGGCAGCTCAGTCGGAAAGGTAATTTATAAGGATCAATGATGTTTGCGGGTATTCGGAAACATATTGAGTCAACAGACTCAAAATGATAATGACAAGGAATGTCAATAAGACTATGAGACTTATGGGACTAACCATAATGCAAGCAAGCAAGAATTTCAAGAGGAATAGGCTGCTCGGGATTTTCGGAAGATCGAATGGCATTTCGAAGACTTTTGTGAAATACATGAATCAATTGGGGATGAGTGGATACTCGATAAGTGCGAGAAATTATTTGAAGGGGTATTCATGTGGCAAAGAACTGCTAGGCAGTAGGCACAAAGTATTCTCGGAACAATAGAGAAAACTTCGGGGTATCTTGTAATAACAAGATCAATGGGGGATGATCGTATGAATGGCAAGTGTAAGTAGTTTTCCATACGGATTTAACGGTGGTCGGGAATAGCAAAAGTGATGGGCACAAAGTCTCGAGAGAATATCAAAGAGTATCTCCGAAATCTTCTGGTGCACTCGGTGATCATCCGGACTGAAGGGCCCCTCCGGTAGAAAGTATTTTCGAGAACCTAAAAGTTAGAATTTAGTAAAAATCGTTTAACTCGAATAGAAGAGAGTTCAGAATCCCAGAGTAAAGGTCGAGGAGTAAAAGATCCTAATACCACCCAATGGCGACGTGGGCCCATGGGCCACACATCCAAGTTAGTAAAAGTTTTGTAAAGTCTAGACTCGACTTCGGCCAAGGAGTGTGGAAGGGGGATTCCTACAGGCAGTCGGCTCTGATACCAACTTGTGACGCCCCCGATTCAACCGTACACTAATCATGCACGCAAATGTGTACGATCAAGATCAGGGACTCATAGGAAGATATCACAACACAACTCTAAAAACTTAAATAAGTCATACAAGCATCATAATACAAGCCAGGGGCCTCGAGGGCTCGAATACAAGTGCTCGATCATAGACGAGTCAGCGGAAGCAACAATATCTGAGTACAGACATAAGTTAAACAAGTTTGCCTTAAGAAGGCTAGCACAAACTGGGATACAGATCGAACGAGGCGCAGGCCTCCTGCCTGGGATCCTCCTAAACTACTCCTGGTCGTCGTCAGCGGGCTGCACGTAGTAGTAGGCACCTCCGGGGTAGTAGTCGTCATCGACGGTGACGTCTGGCTCCTGGGCTCCAGAATCTGGTTGCGACAACCAAAAAGAAAGGAAAGGGGAAAAAAGGGGGGAGAAAGCAACCGTGAGTACTCATCCAAAGTACTCGCAAGCAAGGATCTACACTACATATGCATGGATATATGTGTAAAGGGCCATATCAGTGGACTGAACTGCAGAATGCCAGAATAAGAGGGGGATAGCTAGTCTTATCGAAGACTACGCTTCTGGTCACCTCCGTATTGCAACAGGTAGAAGAGGGTAGGTTGAAGTCCTCCAAGTAACATCACATAGCAATAATCCTACCCGGCGATCCCCTCCTCATATCCCTGAGGGAGAGCGACCACCGGTTGTATCTGGCACTTGGAAGGGTGTGTTTTATTAAGTATCTGGTTCTAGTTGTCATAAGGTCAAGGTACAACTCCAAGTCGTCCTGTTACCGAAGATCACGGCTATTCGAATAGATTAACTTCCCTGCAGGGGTGCACCAACTTACCCAACACGCTTGATCCCATTTGGCCGGACACACTTTCCCGGGTCATGCCCGACCGTGAAAGATCAACACGTCGCAGCCCCACCTAGTCTCAACAGAGAGGCCAGCACGCCGGTCTAAACCTAAGCGCACAGGGGTCTGGGCCCATCGCCCATAGCACA
Organism: Triticum aestivum; assembly: GCF_018294505.1. NCBI lineage: Eukaryota > Viridiplantae > Streptophyta > Magnoliopsida > Poales > Poaceae > Triticum > Triticum aestivum. Next base: position 79,312,373 of record NC_057794.1, on the reverse strand, counting down.
CCTGCACGTTGTGTACGCGGCCGAAAGAAGAACTAGCCCCCTTAATACAAGAGCAGGCTTACGTTCCAATCCGGCGCGCGCCACTCAGTCGCTGGTGTCACGAAGTGCTTTGGCTGATACCACGACGCCGCGTGCCCATATCTTTCCCACGTAGTTGGTTAGTGCGTATAGGCTCGTAGCCAACTCAGATCAAATACCAAGATCTCGTTAAGCATGTTAAGTATCCGTGAACACCGAACAGGGCCAGGCCCACCTCTCTCCTAGGCGGTCTCAACCTGCCTTGTCGCTCCGCCACAAAGATCCACTCGCGGGTGCTCCACCAGCCGACCCGACTTTAGTCTCCACATGTATCATGTATAAAGTATATAGTATATACCCGTGATCACCTCCCGAGTGATCACGGCCCGATAGTATAGCACGGCTGACGGACAAGAATGTAGGGCCACAGATGAATATACTAGCATCCTATACTAAGCATATATGATTGCAGGTAAAGGTAACAACAGTAGTATCAAGGACAGGCTATGCATCAGGATAGGTATAACAGAAAGCAGTAACATGCTACACTACTCTAATGCAAGTAGTATAGAGTAGAATAGGCGATATCTGGTGATCAAGGGGGGGGGCTTGCCTGGTTGCTCTGGCAAGAGAGAGAGGTCGTCAACTCCGTAGTCGAACTGGGCAGCAGCAGTGTCGGTCTCGTAGTCTACCGGAGAGAAGAGGGGGAAGAAACAATGAATACCATGTAAACAGATGCATATCGATGCATGACATGACAAGTAACGATGCTAGGCGTGACCTGACGTGGTACGAGGTGATGCCGGTTAAGGGGGGAAACATCCGGGAAAATATCCCCGGTGTTTCGTGTTTTCGGGCAAAGGAGCCGGAGGGGGAAAGTTGCGGGTTCGATAGGTTAGGGGTGTGTGGCGGACGAACAGACTGCGTATCCGGATTCGTCCCGTCGTTCTGAGCAACTTTCATGTTGAAAATATTTTAATCCGAGTTACGGATTAAAAGATATGATTTTCTAAAGATTTTATTAAATTTTTGGAATTTAATTAATTATTTAATTAATTCGGAAAACAGATTAATGACATCAGCATGATGTCATGCTGACATGAGCAGTAAACAGAGTTGACTTGGTCAACCTGACAGGTGGGTCCAGTGGGACCTACCTGTCATACACTGTTTAGGTTAATTACAGATTAGTTAATTTAATTACTATTTAGTTAACCTAACTAGTTAATTAAATTAATTAAACCGGATTAATTAACTTAATTAATTCATTAGATAATTAATTAATTAATAATTAATTTTATTAAATCATTTTTATTTTATTTTTTTAAATCCTTTTGTAAACGTTCTGGGGTGGGGCCCCTTTGTTAGTGGGCCAAAGGAGCCAATGCGGGCGTGCGGTTACGGGCGCCACCCGAACGAGCACTCGCCCGCAGGGCGGGACGAGGCCGTCGGGGCACCAACGGCGCGGCACGCCGGCGTGGCCAACCGGGGCCACGGCGGGCGGAGGCGAGGGGTGGCGCCGACGCGGCCAGTAGCGCGCGGGCGGGCGCGGTGGCGCGGCCGCGGGAGGAGGGAAGGGCGGAGACGAGGCGCACCGAGGCACGGGGCCATGGGGCGCCGACCGGAGCGGGAGCGGGCGACGACAGGGATGGGCGCAGGGGCGCTGGCCGAGATGGGGGAGCACGGGGCCAGCGTCGCCGGAGGGAGAGGAGCCTGGGGTTGGAGGCGAGGCGACCTGGGGGGAGAGGGCGCGGCCACGGGCGCGAGGGCCACGGTGAGCGCGATGAGCGCGGGGAAAGGAGGAGACGGGGCGGGACGGTCCGGCGTGGTTGGTGTCGCGCGTGCCCAGGGCGCGGCCGGCGTGTGCGGCCCACGGCGGGGCGGCAACGGCGTAACGGGGGGGATACGGCGCCGGTGACGGAGAAGGGAGAGGAGGGAGCTCACGGGTGGCAGCGGGCGTGACGGCGGTCGGGAAGGACCGGCGAGGAGGAGGACGAGGCGGCGGCGACGGTCGGCGACGGGGTGGTCCGACGTAGGCGAGCGGCAAGGTGCGGGGCGTCGGGGGCGTCGGCTGCCCCGACCGGATCCATGCGGGGTGGAGGGATGAGGGGGCGGGCACCGGCGACGGCGCTA
>NC_057794.1:79309609-79310212 GCF_018294505.1 Triticum aestivum | reverse complement strand
GCCATGGGGCGCCGACCGGAGCGGGAGCGGGCGACGGCAGGGATGGGCGCAGGGGCGCTGGCCGAGGCGGGGGAGCACGGGGCCAGCGTCGCCGGAGGGAGAGGAGGCCGGGGTTGGAGGCGAGGCGACCTGGCGGAAGAGGGCGCGGCCACGGGCGCGAGGGCCACGGTGAGCGCGACGAGTGCGGGGAAAGGAGGAGACGGGGGCGGGACGGTCCGGTGCGGTTGGTGTCGCCCGTGCCCAGGGCGCGGCCGGCGCGTGCGGCCCACGGCGGGGCGGCAACGGCGTAACGGGGGGATACGGCGCCGGTGACGGAGAAAGGAGAGGAGGGAGCTCATGGGGGGGACTGTAGGGCACTGGCAGCGGGCGTGACGGCGGTCGGGGAGGACCGGCGAGGAGGAGGACAAGGCGGCGGCGACGGTCGGCGACGGGGTGGTCCGACGTAGGCGAGCGGCAAGGTGCGGGGCGTCAGGGGCGTCGGCTGCCCCGACCAGATCCATGCGGGGTGGAGGGATGAGGGGGCGGGCACCGGCGACGGCGCTAGGTGGCGGCGGGGTCAGCGCGGCGACGGGCGGCGCAGTCGGCCCCGATCCAGGTTGGATC
>NC_057794.1:79288132-79309599 GCF_018294505.1 Triticum aestivum | reverse complement strand
TGTCCTGTTTTCCGTTTTCCCTTTTTTTTAATATTTTCTTGTCTCTTTTTATTTGTAGTTTCTTTTATTTTTAGTTTTATAAAATTACCACTAGTGCCTAATTTGTATTTACCAATAAACTACTACGAGATTAATTCTTAACCCATAATAAAATAGTGTTAGCATTTTATAAATTCAATAGGCATTTGTTTAATTGTTTTCACTATTGTTTTAATTGTTTTAGGGCCTTTAAACATTTTATCAAAGTGTGGTTTCTCCACCATAATTACCTATGTATTATTTGGTTCACTCAGAACATTTAAACTTTAATATTTGAAAACTTTTATTGTTTGCTCGATTTTGAATTTGAAATTCGAACTAGGTTCCAAACTAATGCGAGTTTAACCACAGTAACCGAGGTGACGTGGCATCATTAGCGGGGATTACTGTAGCTTAATTACCCGGGCGTCACAGGACCCACCAGGTAGCCATAAGCCTTGGGGCGCTCTACCCCCCAGGGTGCGCGCCCTGGACTTGTGGGCCCCTGGCAGGCCTCCAGAGCCCATCTTCTGCTATGTGATGCTATTTAACCTAGAAAAAATCTGAAGGAAGGTTTCGGGACGAAGTGCCGCCGTCTCGAGGTAGAACCTGGGTAGGAGCACTTTTCCTCTCCAGCGGAGCGATTTCGAAGGGGAAACTCCCCCCCCCCCCGAGTGGGGGGAATCGAAGCCATCGTTATCACCAATGATCCTCTCATCATGGGAGGACCAATCTTCATCAACATCTTCACTAGCACCATCTCATCTCAAACCCTAGTTCATCTATTATATACAATCTTTGCCTCAAAACCTCAGATTGGTACCTATGGGTTGCTAGTAGTGTTGATTACATCTTGTAGTTGATGCTACACTACAAAAAAAGACACATCCGTGACATTTTGGGCCGAACGAATTTTTTTCTGTCATACATATGACACTTCTATGACGATAATTGTGACAAAACCCGGTATCATCATAGATGTGGTGGGCTCCTACTTCTATGACAAAAAATCATGCCAGAAAATGGGCTTTTCGTCCTGGGCGGGCCGGAGACGCAGTTGCATGACATTCTTTGGGCCGTCCATATCGGAAAAAACCATGGTAGAAGCGAGGGGGAGGAAAATTTCAGGGAGTTCCCGGTTACAATGGGAGGTCGGGGGCCGAGCAATGCGCGTTTCTATCATACACGTACGCGTGTGTGTGGGCGAGGCGTTGGTTCTAACTGAACCCGAGTGAGGCGTTGGGCTCTAACTGAACCCGAGCGATTGCACTGCAGGCTACGCGTTACTGAACCCGAGCGATCGATCGATGGATGTTAACTGAACCCGATCAAGCGATTCCTTCGCTACTGCTGCTAACTGAAGCCGATCGATGCTGCCTCTAGGATGAACAGTGAGCGTTGTGGGGGGGGGGGTTGGATGAACAGTGAGCGGTGGCGTTGCCTCTGGATGAACAGGACCCCATGGTGTGGTGGAGGGATGGATGAATAGTAGATGGTGGAGGGGTGGTTGAACAGGTCCCCGTGGTGTGGAGGGATGGATGAACAGTAGACGCTGGAGGGGTGCCCGTGCATGGGAGGTTGAACAGTAGCCGGTGGAGTAGCGCGCGGTGGAGGTTGGATGAACAGGAGCCTGTGGAGGCTGGAGGAGGTCGACGGTAGCCCGTGGAGGCCAGAGGAGGTCGACGGTGGAGATGAACAGTATCCCATGGAGTCCCGTTTTGCGGCATGCCACACCCCTCCCGATGAACAGGACCCCCGTTTCGACCGTAGGGCTCCAACACAAGTCCGTTTCATCCGTTTTGCGGTACGCCACACCCCTCCCGATCAATAGGACCCCCGTTTCGATCATAGGAGGTCCGTTTCCTCCGTTTTGCGGTACGCCAGACCCCTCCCGATCAACAGGACCCCGTTCCGAACGTAGGAGGTCCATTTCCTCCGTTGTGCGGTATGCCAGGCCTCGTTTCCATCGCCTGTTCCGTCCAAGCCCTCCCGATGAACACAACCACGCGTGTTCCGACCTAGCCAGTTGGCTCCCACGCGTTCCGTTGCCTCCTGATGAACACGACGCATTCCATTGCCTCCCCATGAACACGACGCATTCTGTTGCCTCCCCATGAACACGAAGACGATGATGTTTCTCCCTTCTGACCCAGCCATGTACACGAACCCTGGCCATACGTATGCGCGAGTAGGCGTTCAGGACCCCGCCCATATGTACACATATGTGGCCGTATTTTCTTTCTTGCACCCTTGCCGCTGTACGTATGTGTACATGCTACGTGCGCGCCTCTACTACGACACATACGCGCCTCTACTACGACACGTGCGCGCCTCTACATCCACCAATATATATGTACGTACACATTCACGACCAGAATGACAACGTTACGTATGCTTCGACCAGGTGGGTCCCGACTGTCAGGCACTTCCTTGCCTGCGAAGATGTAGCTGGTGGGTCGCAGCAGTCAGGGGGGCGAATCGTTTTTTTTTGCCCGGACGCACTTCCTTGCGTGCGAAGATGTAGCTGGTGGGTCCCAGCCTTCAGGGGGTAATGTTTTTTTTTGCGAAATACAGTGGCCCGTCCGGTGGGTCCCAGCTGTCAGGTGGAGGAATCATTATTTTCCGCGTAATAAGGAGGCACTTCCTTGCTGCGGTTGTGGACCCAGCTGTCAGCCTCTCCACGTATAGTCCACGTCCGATGGAAGTCGTTCCTTGACCATGTTGACCACGCCGTGCCGAGAGCACCAGGGCGGTGGACGACGGCGAGGCCTAGGAAGGGGACGACGGGGAGCCGGGGAACACACGATAGTGGAAGCCCGCGCGGAGAGGAGTATGAGGGTTCACTGGTTCCACTGTGGTGTGAGGCTGCCGTCGCCGCAGGGCCTGGCCAGCGGTGGGAATAGTAGGGGGCAGTGAGGCCTCCGTGGCAGCACAGCCGGCCACGAGAGGCAGGAGCATGCGGCATGACCGGCGCTGCTTTAGGCGGCTGGAGAAAGAAGACCAGAGGTTGAAGAAACACTACGGCCGTTGGATGGACATCGTACGGTCATTGGAGCTAGAATCGTTCATATTGACTAAAGTTGACAAAGGCCCCTGTCCCAGTCAACTTAGTAGGCCCACAAGTCAGCCTCCCACCATGGTGGGTCCCAGCTAGCAGGGGGAGTATTCATTTTTTTGTGCGTAATAAGGAGGCACTTCCGGTGGGTCCGAGCTGACAGCGGGGGGAATGTTTTTTCGTGAAATACGCTGGCCCGTCCACTGGGTCCCAGCAGTCAGGGGGGAAACGTTTTTTTCGCAAAATAAGGTGGCCCGTCCGGTGGGTCCCTGCTGTCAGGTGGAGGAATAATTATTTTGCACGTAATAAGGAGGCACTTCCTTGCAGCCGCCTGGACCTAGCTGTCAGCCTCTCCACGCACAGTACTCTTCCGATGGAAGTTGGTCGTTGACCACGTTGACCACGCCGCACCGAGAGCACCAGGGCGGTGGTCTGGACGACGGCGAGACCTATGAAGGGGACGACACGGAGCCGGGGAAGACGCAGCAGTGGAAGCCCACGCGAAGAGGAGTACGAGGGTTCACTGGTTCGGCTGCGGTGTGAGGCTGTCGTCGCCGCAGAATAACAGGGGGTGTGGGTGAGTAGAGGGATGGCCTGGCCAGCGGTGGGAGTAGTACGGGGCGGTGAGGCCTCCGCGGCATCACAGCCGGCCATGGGAGGCAGGAGCACGCGACACGACCGGCGCTGCTTTGGGCGGATGGACCAAGAAGACCAGAGGTTGAAGAAGCACTACGGCCGTTGGATGGACATCGTACGATCACTGCAGCTAGAATCATTTATATTGACTAAGTTGACAAAGCCCTTGGTATGCGTCAACTTAGTAGGCCCACATCTCGGATTTGGCAGAGAACATATAGCCCATTTGCGATTTGTAAGAATGTACAGCCCATTTTTTAATTCTAATGGAATTTACTACAACCCATTTACATTTTGTTAAAAGTACAGCCCAACTTCTAGCTAGGACAACGATTAATAATTTCAAACAACCGCTCAAAACAGAATTAAAAAAAATCCCACATTTTGATGGGATCCGAAATATTTTTATCCGAAATTGCTAGTTAGGTCAAATATAATTTCAAAATAAAATTGTATTACGTTAAAATCCAACGAAATATTGCATGCGCAACAAGTAATGAAATTAAAATTTTCAAATTCCAAAAATAATATATTTTTCAGACTAATTACGTGTTTGGTGCATAGTAACTGTCCAGTTATTATAATTACATCCCATTTATTATTTCTTAAAGTCCATTTTCTTGTTAAGCCTAATGCATACCTCCTAGGAAAGTTTGCAGCCCAGCGGAGCGGAGAATAATAAGTTGACCCGGATATTGTGTACAACTGTCAGCCCAGTTCAATTGCTGATGTTGAAAAAAAGGCCTGTGTAGTACAGTACAACCTAACATGGTTACTCAGCCCACATTCAGCGACGCCGGAAAGGCCCAAACAAGGCTTCTATACAACTTTTTGAAGTCACTGAGCTCAATTAATAACTTAAGAAAAAAGTTAGATTATAGTGGAACCTAATTAAAGCTGTCACGAGCAAATAAATAATTCAACGGGTCCCACTTGTGCGTTTGCGCGTGTGTGTGTGCGTGTGTGTGTGTGTGAGAGAGAGAGAGAGAGAGAGAGAGAGACCCATCGGTCGATGCTCGTAAATACATCTTTCAGCCATATGCATTGCTGATGCTCAGTAAAAACTTATATAGTTGACACAATCATATAGAACATCATAGCACACTGAACCTGCATACAAAAATTGCACACAGGCGGCACAATCAGGATGGAAGCAGTGGATCGCTACGGGAAGGGCTATGTTGAAACCAACAAAGTCATATATAACGGTTCCTCGTCTTTATCAATGACGGGGAAATATCTTGAATGTTGTGCAAAGAAAACAGACAGACAACAATAAGTTATGCGAGCACATTAAGTTGACGTACAACCCTTTCTAAAAAAAGTTCAGGTACAAAATTAGAACAGGTCACAATCAAATGTACTGGCATATCAGTGCTTCACACACATAGCTCGGATTTAACTAGTACTCCCTCCGTCCGGGAAAAGTTATCCACAGGGCAGTGTATTTGTTTTTTTGCAAAAAAACCCACAAAGTTTTAAACACGTCACAAAGAAGTCCATCTCCTTCCTTCCTCCCCTCGTCGCCTGCGCCTTGCAACCATCGCCGGCTACCCACCTACGCCGCCGCCCGCCTGGATATGCATCGCGACCAACACCAGAACCGTGGCCCAGCCCGCGACCAACAATAGCGCCGCCGCCCGCTTCCACCTGTGCTACGGCTTACCACCTGCACCGCCTGCCATGAAGGCGACCTGCGCCGGTGCCCTCCTCGAGCTACGCCGCCGGCCCCATTGAAGGTCGTCGTCCACGTTCACCCACCTTCGCCGCCCACCTGCGCCTCCGATTTCGTCCGCTTTGGCCGCCGGCGCCGTGGACAATTCCGGCCACTCCCGCCTCTCATGCTGCTACTGGTGGACGACGCAGGCACCGTGGACCTCTGATGCTGCTTTTGCATTTTCCCCTGCCTCGCCTCTGCTGCCATTCCTGCCTGTGCTGGTGAGTCTGCCCCGCCCGCCTCTGCTATTGCTGTTGTTCAATTTGTTGTTGTGAGTCTGAATTTGCTATTCTCAGTATAGGCAGAAAAAATTCACTCTAGGGATACAAAGCTAGAGAAATAATCTAGGACAAAGGCTGTACACTGCTGCTAAATGATGAATAGATTATAGTGAAAATTTAGTTTGATGCCATCAAATTCATTGAGTAATACTCTTGGCATTCTTGGAGATCTGCTAGTTTTCAGAAGTTTTCCTTGCTACAGTTAACTGAAAATGTTCAGTGTTCCAATACTGTAGAGAAACTATAGTGCCTGTAATTTAGTTATGACTCCTTTACTAAAACTGTAGTGTTTGCTAAAACTGAGATGTAAACTAAAGGAGTTTGTGATTTGCAGAAGCTGTAGCATACTCCAACAAGTGATAAATGCACTCAAAAGTTCACTGAGAAAACGCAGATGCTGCTCACTTGTTACTGAAAGTTTTCTGGAGTGATAAATGCATGCAAAGAAGTTCAGTTAACAGTTACTGTTGCTGTATGAATTCCAACCAGGTCAATTTGTTGTCAATTACTCTGTAATACTCAACCTGGTTTATGCAAAATGAAGATCAACCATGTTTATTTGGATTTATTTGAATCATTTGAATTTATTTGCTTTATTTGGATTTATACACCATTGGTCCAATTGCAAACATACCTAAAGTTTCCAATTGTCCAATTTCAGTCATTCATTTTACAGAGAGCTAAGCATAGCCATGACTCTTCCCTAAATATTCTTGTAGAATCAATTCAAGCAGCACAAAACTGAAAACTAAAAACTACCACAACCCCTTAACTAAGAGTTGATAAAAACATGTCCCTAAAATTGGAATTATTTGCATTAGCTAGGTTTATTCTTCTTCATATACAGAAAAAGATGAATATTGTTCATCTACTAGTTACTTCAAATTTAGAACTGAATAAACACTTGTCATCTTTAGTAAACACTTGTAAATCTAGAGTGGTTTTAAACTTAGAATGCACCAAGTCCTAATATCCTTTGCCAGGCTACACACCATCTACTTGGAGTAGACAGCAAGATTCACAGAGACATGTACGCTTCAATAGACTTGTGAATGCTAGCAAAGTGATAAGTAAAAACTTGGATGTTCTCAGAAATATAGCACCAGAGGACATTAAGTGAACTGGCATGTATGCTAAAGGAAAGGGAATGCCTCCTTCTTTTCTTCTTCGAGCAGTTGATGAACTGGCCTGTACGCTACAGCTACACATAGGTTCTGCAGAAAATGCACCTAAAGAGTTACACACAGGTGAAGTAAGTATAAAGCAACATTTAATCTCCACTTCTTTTCTTTTGGTAGTGAAATTCAATCTGAATTTTGTAAGCACAGAAAATGAACCAATACTGAACATTTATTCCCACCTCCACCACCATCTTGTCAGTTTCGACAGTGTGTGTATGGAGTAGTTTTGACGGCAGTATAATTGTGCATCATGTAAACATTATGAGAATGATTAAGGGTTCAGCAATTAGATTATAATTATGACCAGAACAGAGGAACAAATATCATGGTTAGTTTTATGTAAAAAAATCAGAAATGGAGTTACTCACTTGAAGTTACTATAGTTACTCACTTGAACTTACTGTAGCAGTGGCCAAAATTCAGAAAAGTTACTAAACAACAGAAGTAGTGGCCAAAATTCAAAGTACTAAAAAGATTCTACCCTAAATATATAGAATTATCCATGTTCTGTATCCAGGAATTTTTTTATCTATTTGCATGCATAGGTCCCACCTATTAGGAAGGATGGGCACATACACGAACAGGTACGACTCATCAGTCTACCCGCATAGCCTTTTCGTTTAGTCCACCTAGCCATCTAATCAACTGCCTGCATGCCACTTCTCCCATTTACTTCTCCATCGGGAACCAATTCTCCTCGGCTTCTTCACCTCCCCTTCGTCTTCATTTGCATCCAAACCCCACTGCGTTCACATTGTTTTAACCTCTTTAAATAATCATCTACTACTTCAGTTAGACTAGCCATCTAATCCTAATTCTCCAAACCATAGCCCTCTGTTCCAGTGGTTCCAAATGGCAGAAGAGATCGAGATGCAGGTTTTTAGCGTCCAACATGTCCTCGTCGAAGGCTCGATGCGCATAGTTGCCACCGTCACCGTCCACCCAAGGGTTGTTCGGCAGTGGATCAACAATGTATCCAACTCCCTTGAAAAGGTAGAGACGAGGGTCATCAGTCTCGACACAGAGTACACGGAGCGTGCCCCTGGGAAGATCAGTGCGCCGCCGTCCTTCAGCTGTGCCACGAAGATGATGTTTTGGTGTACCACATCATACACTCGCCCTCCATACCACGTGAGCTTCACGATTTCTTGTCTCGGGAGGACGTATACTTCTGTGGGGCAGCCATCGAAGGGGACAAACAGAAGCTGAAGCCGTACAACCTTGATTTGAAAAGCATCGCTGACCTACAAACCAGAATCAAAATTCCTGTAGAAGACTGTGATAAACAGACACCATCCCTATTCGACGTAGCAAATTTTGTGCTCGATACAAATCTTCAGAAGGGTGACGAGACGGTGGCATTAAGGTCGTCTGGATGGGAGAACTATCCCTTGATGTACAAGCGGATAAAATATGCTGCCCTCGATGCCCGTGTGAGTAGAGGGATAGCTTCAATGTCCAAAGAGCTTGTTGCGAAGTCGTCTCCCACAGAGAATGAGAAGAAGAAGAAGAAGAAGAAGAACAAGAACAAGAAGAACAAGAACAAGAACAAGAAGAAGAAGAAGAAGAAGAAGAAGAAAAGGCTGCACCAGCAGGAGGGCATTATGGATGGATGAACTATTTCCTCTCTTGTAAAAAAAAGTATCCCCTCTCGGTGTATATTGATATAGATGGACTATTTCGATGGTGTGCATGTCTTTGGAACAGAGTAGTAGCGTGGGTCCGCTTGACTATAAGGAACTATTTATCCGCATATGTAGCTTTCTCTGCTACTCCTTCCAGTGATCGGTATGCAGTACATGTGTCCGTAGACATGACAACTTGTGTGCATGACATGTGGGCCACCTAAAATGCGGCGCGCATCAAGTTTCTACCACAGCCACCCGCGATTCCCACGATGCCGCTCAAACCCATGAAACCACACATCCCCCGACCTGTGGCTCACCCCTCTTGGCCCCACTGCCCCTCTGCCTACGGGAGCCTTACATGTGGACCAGTCACCTATCGGGTCCACATGTTATTGAGTCAAAGGTAGGTGTAGTAAGGCGCTGAAGCGCAGTCCCGACGGCCCTGAGAGGGAAATGTAACTCCTGCGCCAGGGCTTATGGTGCTCCCGCAGCACGAACTCATGCCAAACTCGAGATTTGTTTCTTTACTATACATGCATGCAACGATTTAATGGACATTGTAATCTCAACATGTGATGGGGAGCTCTAAATTTGAATTTGAAACTTATAAAATGAAAAGATTCAAAACAAATAAACTGGGAGAGAGGGAGTATATCGTAGGATGTGTCCCATACAAAATAAGTCCCTTGGTTTGTCACCGCGAAGATGCGGTTAGAAAGGAGCACAACGTCTTCCTACTCGTATGGCAACAAATCGGCCGCAGACAGCATGGTCCGCCTTTGACCACCATGTGCAAGGTTCGTGCTATCTTATTAAATCTCACCATGGTTCCATCGTACCAATTCATGCGGTGGCCCGTTGCATGGCTGATCCCAATGTTGGACAAAGGTTCTACGGGAACGGTCTCAGCGTTGTAAATGTTGTGCAAATTGATGTTGGCACCCTCCTGTACATATGCAAGCCAATCTCCACTCGCACCGAGCCTAACCTGTGAAATAGTGGGCAGGGGGAGAATTAGGAAATGGACACGAAAGTAGTCTTTAGAATGCATTTACTACGTGATCAAACTCATCTTACCTGCTCATCGGAGGAAATCTGAGTGCCCCTCAACGTCGGCATCTCAAGGGGCGTCAACTTGCAACTACGGCCACGCCGCGCTGGAGAGACCCCCAAGGAAACATCCTCGTGCGTTCCATGGAACATCAAGATGCATTTGTATGAGCAGTTTATCTTGTGAGAGAAAAGGATGAACGAGGGAAGGCCTCTAGAGATAGAGATGGACACTACTACTACCAATGTGCTGGCCCGTGCGTTGCAATGGATCCGAAGTAGTAGAATAATACTTGTTCACGTGCTTGAAATATAAACACTCTAGTTTTTATATACATGTGTCAGGAGACATGACAGCTTGTCCATTGAAGTTGAACCACGGCGACCATCACGTTTCTTGTTTCTACCACTGCCACACCCACACACGATTCCCACGACGCCGCTCCAACCCACGACACAACGTCCCCCGACATGGACATGGATCCTCTGACGTGGCTATCACTGCCTTGCCCTGCCTTTCCTTTGCTGACAGGTGGGACCCACGCTTATGGGTCCCACATGTCAGTGACTGAATGGTAGGATTATTCGCGTAAGGGGATCCTAATCCCCCCGACGTGCCCCTCATCCCTCTCGGCCCCACCGCTCCTCTACCTTTGTGTGCATGACATGCGGGCCAGCTGAACTGCAGCGACCATCAACTTTCTACCACAGACACACCCAATTGGACGCGGTTTGCCTGCTCCGCTGTTGTGCTCCAATCCGTACTCCCGCACCATCGAATTTTCATCCAGCGGCTGTGACACATTTCATCCCGGGCATCAATCCTCAGCTGGAGTACTTATGTACTCCCTCCGGTCCTTTTTACTCTGCACATTGGATTTGCCGAAAGTCAAACTTTGCTAAGATTGATCAAATTTATATTAGAAATTATTAGCATTTATAATATCTAATAAATATAATATGAAAATATATTCTAAGATGAATCTGATGATATTGGTGTTGTTATGTGAATGTCCATAATTTTTTACATAAACTTGGTCAAAGTTGGATGAGATTGACTTTGGATAAACCTAATATGCAAAGTAAAAAGGACCGGAGGGAGTACTACAGGTAGTACCCGCCGGTGTGGCCATCTACGCCTCGTAACGCCCCAACGCCCAACTGTGGCACCCTCGCCACGGCTACGCCACCACTGGCCGGTTCATCTCGAACGAGTGAGTCGCGAACCACGCCACCACCATGAGAATGACATGTGGGCCAGCCGCATTTAAGGTCCGCATGTCATTGACTCATAGGCCGGGCACTAAGCCACTAAAGTTCGGTCCCGTGGGCCCCGAGAGGGAAATGTAACTCCCGCGGTAGGCCTTGTGGTGCTCCCGCAATACGAGCTCGTGCCAAAACTAGAATTTGTTTCTTACCACTACCAACTACTAGTACTAGTAAGGTACACGTGCATTGCACGCATGAGATTCTGGTGGTTTGTGCATTATGCTTCTACATGTGGAGCTTTCTGGATTCTAACATATGGCAAAATCTGGTGGAATGTAAGGTTAGGCAAGTTTGATTAACTTAGGTGAGTGTTTGATTCAAGCCACACCTTAGGCAAGCCACACTAAGGCCCCACATGACATACACACAAAAAATTTGGCAAGATTCCCTTAGGCTTGCCAACTTGTTTCTCTCATTTTGAAGAACTAATAAGTTTGCCTAAGCTTAGTTGTGGCAAAGTTAGGGTCTGTCTGATTCAAAGGATTTTCATAGGATCTTTGAAGGATTAGAATCCTTAGGAATTTTTCCTACATTGGTCGTTTGATTCGTAGGATTGAATCATGTAGAATATTTTCCTATGGATTCATTTGTACTATGTTTCACAGGAATTCTAACATGCACTCGAACCTCTTGAAAGAAATCCTTTGCATGTGGCACAATCAAACAAACTCAAATCCTATAGGGATCCAATGAACATGCCATTCCAATCCTACTTTTTTCCTATTCCCGTGTTTCTGCAATCCTATGAATCAAAGAGGCCCTTAGTCATGAATTAAGTTCAACCATGGAGTCTTCTAGATTATACATGTGGCAGAATCAGGTCGATGATATCCAACGGCCAGTAGTGCTCGGATTTGCCATCTTTGTACTGTCGGATTGGCTTCATCCAACGACCAACTTTCAAAGTTTTTCACACACTATATAGGGGGTATAGATATAGATGTGCTGGTCCGTTGTAATGGATCCAAAGTATATATATCTATTTAGTGGAGTCCACTCTAAACACATTATCTATTTATTTTTCTCTAACCTTCCGTAGCCATGCAACCAAGCCACATAAGCTTCATGGGTGCCCCCCACATCATATTATTCATACTACATTCATTGAAAAAAAGATAAATCACCCAAAAACAAGATCTTCCCGTTTTTTGTTCCTACGATGTTGTGCCGTGCACGTACCTACTAGTTGTATAGTGGTAGTACTAGTAATATAGTATTAGGAGTACAAACTTGGTACTAGTAGGAGTAGTACTAGTACGGAATGCTCCTACTCTATCAACGAGCCCCATCTGACACCAACTTTCTTGGCTTCCGTGCTATAGCTAGATCTTCCCCTCGTTTCTGTTTTCCAACCCGGTGGCGGGTGGGGTGTCGGTTTGCTCAACAGCGGTCCCACATGAAAGTGAAAATGCTAGGCAACACGCCTTCCCTAAGTTATGTGTCATGCCGGATGGGCCGTGTTGTACTCCCGATTCCCGGTGTGTGGGGGTGCGACGCGAATGCGGCAGGCCTTTTCCTTTTACCAGCAATGTGCCCGTGCGTTGTGATGGATCCAAAGTAGTAGAATAGTAGTATTTGTTCACAAACTTGAAAGAAATCACTATTGTTTTTATATACTCCTAATATATTACTCCCTCCGTACCTAAATATTTGTCTTTTTAGATTTCAAATGGACTATCACATACGGATTATATAGACATATTCTAGTGTTTCTAGCAAGATGCCCGCGCGTTGCACGAAGTTGATGGAAAAGGTAAGCACAACTTATAAATTGACAGATGGAGTACTAGTTACAGTGATGCATATAATTAAGCAAAGGGATCACACATGTCGGTATTGACTGGAACGAGAATGCAACAACACAATAAGAATTAAGGCCACGATGATGCGATCGCACTGGTGGTTACAGAAGGCAAGAAGAAAGATGGATCCACGAACGTACGACCTCCTCCTCCTCAACTTAGTGCGCTGGGCCACCAACCAACGGCTAAGGAGCGGTGGCTTTTGTGGCGAGGTCGAGGTGCTTCTCAGCAAAGTCATCCAAGGCTTCCAGCCGGTAGAGGAAGGCCAACGTCGTAGCGCCCTCACTGGCCTTGTAGATACCAATGTACATGATTTCCTCGTACATGTGGATGTGTAGGTCGACAAATTCTTGCAGGGCGAGGCGCCTCGTGGCGAGCGCGGCCTCCAGGTGGACATTATTCGTGGCGTCGGCGGGCAGTGGCAGGGCCACTAGTCCTTGAAAGAGGTTTCGGCCATGGAGGCCGATTAGGGTGGCAGGCAATGAGGAGCCCGGGTGCGCGGGCTGGAGGAGTACGGCGATGTTGTCCGCGAGCTTCTTGAGGATGGTGAACTTGTTGCTGGTGGCAATGATCATCTGGTCCAACTGAGAGTCGTAGTTGGCGTCGAAGGCGGCCATCCACCAGCCGGTCTCCAACACCGTCTGGAGACGATCCTCACCGCCATGCCGCAGGCCGACGCCGTGGACCATCTGGCGCAGCTGCTGGCCGCTCACGAGCATCGCCGCCATGGGTCTGGAGTGAGCTCTTTTGCGCTTAGTGTAGGTGCTTAGGCAAATGCTTAGGTGCGTACGATGTGGTAGATGCATTGGAATGGAGGGGCGCCTTTACATGAGGGCAATGAGGGCAAACGCGTTGCATTCACATCGTGCAGGCTCTTTTCCTAGACCTCCTCCCATTACTTCCCTCATGCATTAATTGAAGGTGGATGCATTGGCCGTTCAACATATCGGGAACCGCTACTCCCTCCCTCGTCTGCATTAAAGCCGTATCGGGAACTGCACCGCCCGATGTCAAATCGAATACTCCCTCCGTCTAGGTGAGTACACTACAAAAAAATACACTTCTGTGATGATACGTGTTTGTCACAGTAGGTCGCTTTTTTTGTCATGCATGTGCATCAATGACAAATTTATGACAGAATCAAGATAGTCATACATGTGCTGTCGTAGAAGTGTTCCATGACATTACCAAAATTATCATCACGTAAGTGTCCACTTCCATGACGATAAATCGCGCGTCACAGAAGTGCTTTCATCAAGGGTGACCGACACGTGGCATCCACCGTAACGGAACACCGTTAAGCTATCGGGTCGGGTTTTGGATCCGATAACCCGTTAACAGCCCCGACCAATGGGGATTTTCCACGTGTAAAATCATCATTGGCTAGGGATAGATGTCATCCACTCACTGGACAGAAGGCGCCTATGATATGTCGACACGTGGCACGACCCAACAAGTTTAAATGGGCCGGCCCGTTAACTGGCTGCCATGTTTTGGGCCAAATGCCGGCCAATATTTGATCCGGTCTATTAATGACCTGCCATGCTTCGGGCCTAATAGTGGCCCATATGAGATCCGGCCCGTTAAAAGCCTACCACGTTCTGGGCCAAATTACGACCCAGATCAGGTCCGGCCCTTTAAGAGGTTTTGGGCCTAATTATGGCCCATATCAGATTCCGCCCGTCAACTGGACACTATGCTTTTGGGCCCACTTGCTAAAGGCCCACTTAGTAATTCGACCTGGTATTAGTTTTGGCCTGTTAAGGGCCCGTTTAAAATTTTGGCCCTATATTAATTTCAGCCTGTTAAAAGCCCGTCATATAGTTGGGCCTAACTACGGCCCGGTTTGCATCTGGCCTGCTCGCAGCCGATATCTGATTGGGCCAAACAAGGACCGAGACAATTTTTCGGCCTGTTAAAAGCCCGTGATTTGATTCGCATAATCATGGGTAGGGGTTCATTTTGGGCTGCTGCCGGCCCGTGAGCTGATCGGCACGTTTCAGGCCCAACCTACATCGTGATTGCATGACGGCCCGATTATGTACCGTAATTTTATGGTTTGGCTGGTTTACTGCAAAGACAAGATATATATACAGTAAAATAACTGCGGCATCGTGAATAAGAAAAAACGTATACTATACAATAAAGAAATTACGGCATATTACATCCACTGGGCATCAAAGTTCGCCACTATGATAATAAAGCACAAGCATACAGCAGATTACATACACTGGGCATCAAAGATCGCTACCAGAGCAAATAAACACGCCGACAAAATAATATACAAAACCGACAGCACTTCAATAGAGTTCAAGAAAGGTTAGCCCTGCTGGGGAGCTACAACGCAAGCAGCTGAGCAAGATGATGAGACTGCGCTTGTTCAACACTTATATCTTCCTCGCTCTGAAAGATAAACAAGCAGACAGATGACAGGTTTTGCACATAAAAGTATCAGTGCTGACAATTCATCACATTTCTTACTAACGAATAAAGTGACACAGTTTAAATTTGCATTAACACAATATGGTATTGTTCAGGTCAAGATATGGTAGGAAATGGCATTGTGAAGGAGTTGGCAGCTTCACGACACCACTGGATTACAGATGAAGAACTCATAAGTATCAATGGTTAGTGTGCTGTCAATTTATACCATTTCAGATTGGCAAATAAAGAGACGGTTTAAATAATAGTAGAATGATATGACATTATTCATAGTTAAGACATAGCAGAATATGACATTGTGCTGTAGTGGGTAGGTTCACCACACCACTGGATTACAGATGAAGAACAGAAGCATACATGAAGTGCAAAAGAAGATCACTTGCTCTGTATAGTTTAATTTACATGGTATGAAGAAGGAAGTTGGTTGTACAACTGAAAACTTAAATTGAGAAAGGACAAACTTTTGTTTATGAACTACATAATAAACTTTAAACAAGCAATTTGATGCAAACACCAAAAATAAACAGCTGTTGCAGTCATGCCTAACCAAATATATACAACAAAGTTTGAAGGCTTGAGATGGACAAGCTTACATTATTGGTGAAGACAGGCTCTATAAAGGCCTTGTCCATGCTGATGGGGGGGACAATTCAAGAAGTTTACCATAGAATCTTCTTCAAAAGCATTGCCTTTATTCTACATTTTGTTAAGAGTAAATATAGATGTGATAATATACAAAAAATAGAGAATATTTAAGATAAGATGAAGAGTGATGCTACATAACCAAGTAGCTATAAATGTAAGTGCGGCGATACAGGCAAAAGGTACAACCAAGAGCAATGCACAGCTAAACTTCTTCAGTACCAACCTTATGGTAAGAGTAAATATAGATCTGATGTGTAGAAAATGGAGGGCAAAGGAAAATAAGCTGCAGAGTGATGGTACATGAACAACTACCTGTCATTATAAGTACACTGATGAAGGACAGCATGTACTTACAAGAACAGTGCAGAGCTAAAAAAAACATTGGCATTGGATATATTCTACACTAATGTAACCATTCATACAGATCAGATAATTTGGAGCGAACAATTGATAAGCAAGCTATCATGCATACTGATGTCACATAATGAACCAGGTATGTATGCAAGTACAGTGATACAGGACAACAGGTACTAACAAGAGCAAAGCAGCGGGCAGCATATTTGCGATATCCTGTCGTTCTTGTCAAACCGGAATACTTCTTCGAGCGGATTTCCTGCAAAAAAGATCTGTAAGGCACATGCGGAAAAGTAGAAGTTCAAATTGTCATGTGATTTCATAGACAGTACCTCATCCTGGGAACGAGACCAGTGCATAAAAAGGTTTTTCCATTCAATATCTTCTAAATTTAGCACAAGAGACTTCACCGGAAATTCGTTTATAGACTTGCCATCAAAGTGTGATTTCCTCAGGTAACACCGATACTGCTACAATGCTTCCTTGAAAAGCACAAGCAAGATTTGCTCGTCATGACTATCCAGATTGACCCTCGCCTAGTTACAACAATGTAATGTAAATCATTCATGTGTTCAATCAGCAGAAAACAGGAAAATAATAACCATGAATAATAGCACTTACACGTAAGTTGGACAGGAAGATGTGAAAATGGTGTTTGTCTTCACAATAATCTTCCCATGATGGGAATATATGCACGTAGTGCCTAACAACATTGAAAGCATTGTCTTTTAAACTGGGCATAAATGGAATGGGGTTCCAATCTGCAGGAATTGGCCGTCTCTGCAGTTGGGATAGGTCTTCCGCCAGTGGACTTGCTGTACTTTTTGCTGGAGTGGGATTTTTCTATGGTACAACTAGTGCTATGGTAAATGAAATCGGTATACCTTTTGCTGGAGTGCAGGTCCTGTGTGGTGGGGCTAGTGGTGTGGCCAGTGAAGTATGGGTACAGTCTGCTAGAGTCGGTCCTATGTTTTGTGTCACTGGTTGTACATCCAATATAAGTGGAGTGCTGTCTGATTTCTCCGGCACCACCACGTTTTTCAAGGACTTTGCTGGTGCTCCTTCAGGTTCGGCAATCACCCTCTTCCTTTTTGATGTCTGATGCACAAGAACAACATTTGAGTGGAAAACATGGTATGATGACATATGGAATATGTATTGATAATGGATGGGCATGGCATCTCGACATATATGATGAGTAAACTAAGCAGATGGCGGTGGAACAAAGTAGAAGAAATGCAAGACAACATATGCAAGATACCCGCAATCAATAAAACATTGCCAAATTAGAACAGGCACCTTGATGGGTGAACAGGACAGGCCATCTTCCTTTGACTCGTTGAGGTTAGAATAGTCATTAGGATCATATTCTGAACAAGAATCAACAGGTGGGGAGCGTATGAGTTTCATTGCATCCAGAATGGCACTCAATGCCTTGGTGCCAATTTTGTAAGTCATTGCAGTGTTTAGCTTCAAGAGTGGACTGCTGCTAGTGCGACACAAAGCAACTACACAGATCATAGTGTAGATATAAAGGGAAAACCTTAAGCATCAAAGTAAAATTAGTAAAGTGGAACTTGCTGGAATATATGTGCTAGTATTGCCGGTACGGCTAGAAAGGCTTCGGATACCAGCTCTCTTCAAGTGAAGGTGCGGTACTGTTAACATCAATGTAACTCTCAAAGGCAACACAGCTCCCCGCATTTCCTTGCTATTCTTATAGGATTCAAGTGGGCAGGCCACTACAAATCCTATTCATATGTTTACAAGATCCTACGAATCAAAGAGGCTCAAAGTGTCCATCACAACCGACCGTATATATGTCTACACTGCAAATGTCCCCGCTCATCTTCAGTACAAGGAACATACTATACTACTATCATACTCCCTCCGTTCCAAAATATAATTCTTGGTAGAGATTTCCACTATGGATCACATACAGATGTATCCAGGTACATTTTAGAGTGTAGATTCACTCATTTGCTCCATATGTTGTCCATGGTGGAATCTATACAAAGACTTGTATTTAGGAACGAAGAGAGTACATATTAAAGAAGAACGGAAGAGGAACATGGTAAAGAAGAGCAAGCAGATTTTGGATAATAAAATGTTGGTTGTGCAGTGCCCACACATGATAAACCAGAGCGCATTAAGAATGCAACTCCTAGCTGTCTCTCGGCCATTTTAGGCGGTTGGATGAAGATCCTACGTCTCCTAACCCTTCTTCTTCCTCGTCTCTGATTCTTCCCATACAAAACACCGCACGGGCCGCCGGCCGGACCACCAGCCCCCACCGCATGTGTTCCTCTACCACCCCTACCCCCACCCCCACCCCAACCCCCACCCGCGTCGAGTTTTCTTCGTTCGGCGAGGCCCCACAACCACCCGAGCCCCTTCGATCACACCGGCGAACTCCAGCGAGCTCTGAAAAATCGACTGACCCAATTTTGAAATTTAGTCTACTGCGATTTAACTAGTGTGGAATATAAAAGGGGAAAACCATAAGCATTGTGAGTATGGTGTTGAGCATGCCATGGCGGATCTGAAGGTGCAAACCGGATAAAGGAAACTTCGCAACCAAGGCAAGAAATCAGAGTAAAGCAGTGGCGATCTATTTTCTTGCTGCGATAAATAAGTTGAGCAGATACGAAAGAGTACCGCCTCTGGTGCGGCGCCGTGTACGCATCTGCTGAGAATTTGACGGTGATGCGGTAGCGATGGCTTTCGGCGGCGTGGAAGCGGATCTAGGAGGGTAGACGGTGGCGGCGGGGCACGGTGAACGAGATGGTCGTAGGAGCGGCCGCGGCAAGGTGGACGACGGCGGGGATGAAGCGAGAGGACGGGATGCAAGGATCCAAGTCCGAAGCCGTGGATGAGAGAGGTCGATCTCTTGTAATGGACGGCGGCATCGGGGTATCAGTTCCGGCATGGTGGAGGAGGACGGCGGTGGATGAGATGGCGGACGGCGGCGGATGGAGGAGGGTGGGGTGGAGAGGGTGTTTTGGCTCCCACGGAGTATGAATGGGGAAAAGGGAGGTAGAGAGGAAGAGGGGAACCATGTATTCAGGGCGCGCTTGTCTCAAATGCGAGGAAATTTACAAACTTAGCCCCTGTTTCAAATTTCTACTACATCACAGCAACACTAGTCGGTTGGGGATAGGACGGTAATCTCGCATACACCGAATATTTGCCGACAAGAGTTTGTTTTTGGCGCCCACCGTGTATGAATATGAATCGGGAAGGGAGTCGATTTCGGCCGAGGACACACTGTGTTTTAGCGCCCACCGTGTATGAATCCGGGTGAGAGGCGGTTACGTCACGTTTGGGTGAAATTACAAACCTACCCCTATCAAAACCTATAGAAATCCAGCATATAGGCTTTGCATGGCAGGGATAGGCAGTAATGATTTCCATCTTGCAGATTTTGGTTTTGGGCGGTTACTGCGACTTTCCCCGCTTCGTTCAAATTTTGCAGAGTGCACGTTTACCGTGCCAACTCAGTTCGAATCCCGTTTGTATTTATTTTTTTCGGGCGGGATCCATTTTCAATTGGAATTACATTCTATATACATTATTTTTTTATATATACTTTCAAAAGCACAACGCCATTTATACATAAATATGGTTTACAAATGGCATGATCTTAGATTTATAAGGTTGTATCCATCAATTTGGATTTTCAAATATTTGAAACCACGTTATGTTGAAATCCAATGTATGCATTCCTAGCTAACTGTCTCCAATTAATGTGTGTTTCATGCGGGTTTTTTTACTTCTCAAACATGTATAATGTGTTTCACACACGCAACATATAGTGTAATCCCGTTTAGACATTAATTGCATATAAACCATGCATTGTTTGTAATTGAAGAATCTATGGATCACCAATATTGATAAACTATATAACATTACACGTGTGCCCAAATTCAAATGAATATGCATGTTTGATACACCAATTTGCGTTATGATATTATCGATATCATGATCTCCAGTTTAAATATTTGAATCCCCTTTAATCCAGATATTCGTCTCATATAGCTATCACTCATGCTTATATAGGACTATCTCTCTGAACCTATACGCGTTCATCGTCTCTCAGGTATCTCGTGCTACCTGTATGTCGACAATGATGTTTTAACTTCGTAACACATTGACGGTACTCTCTCCCTCGACCTTCATCACTCTATCTCTCTCTAAGTATATCTCGCTCCCTGCTATGTGTCTCTAACTATGACTCTCCATGTGGAATCTCTTTCTCTCACACAAACACAAAACTTTGTCTCCCGGGGTCTCATTTCTCTCTACTATTCCCATGTGTGCCACTCGCACACCCCTCATACAGAGATGTCTTTCGCTCCTTAGATATGAGAACCTACGACTCTTCCTCTTCAATATCTCTTTCTCACACACAAATACAAACTCTGTCTCCCAGGGTCTCATATTTCTCCATTGTTCTCTTGTATGTCGCTCACACACACCCTCTCTCCCTAGAGATATCTTGCTTCCCTCGTATGTCTCTCTAGCTATCACTCTCGTTGTGAAATATCTTTCTCTCTCGCAGACACAAAACTCCATATCTCTGGATCTCATTTCTCTCTGATATCTGTTTGTATGTGACTCACACACACCCTCTCTCTATCTCTCTCACACCCACACACATAACCCAGCCTTCTGATCCACTCGACTCCTCTCTCTAACACACACTAGCTAGCATCTTTATCTTTCTATTTATCTGTTTCTCCATAAACCTTCTTTCTCGCCCTCACTCTTGATTCCTATCACGCACACTACACATGTTTCTCTCTACATGCAGTCAAGTGCCCTCTCACACACATATATAACTTCACCCTTTGAACCACCCGACGGTCATCTCCAACACCCAAACTAGCGGATGTCCCTCTAGCTAGCATCTCCATCTCTGTATCTATCTGTAGTTTCTCCGTTAACATTTCTTTCTCGCATGGAGTCTTGCTTCCTATCACCCACACTATATATGTCTCTCCATACATATGCATTTATAGGTTGGTCTGTTTTGCACAATTGTTGCGCCTCGCTCCCTCTGCTCGCCATAGATGCATGCTCCAGCCCACGCCACTATCTCTTAAAGACAAAAACACATGCTCAATTGTCGGGACTTCTTCCATGCATTCTCACATGCATGCATATTGTCATACTGATCTGTCTCTCCCATGTCGTTGATCTTATGACTTATGTCTCCTTTCTTTTATCTCGATCATGCGCGTGCGCACATACACACATCCAACGTATACATGTATACCTCTCACACATGCACGTTCAAGGTCTCTATGTCTCCATACGTAGTTAATTACCCTCAATCCTAACTCCACATCGAATCGTTCTCCTCTTTGGTGCACATAACTTCCGCCTG
>NC_057794.1:79277523-79287912 GCF_018294505.1 Triticum aestivum | reverse complement strand
CCGCCTCTCACTCTTCCCCTATATCCTCGAAACCAATAAGACCATCCCGTAGTTTAATTCCCGCCTACATGCACCATCGATATATAGTAGTCTTCCTCGGTATCTCTCGAACAAACATGTTCTCTCTAAGTCGACTCCTCTCATGCATATAGGTCCTAATGCATTTTTCGAGGCTAGCTTTGACCAAACGTTAGAGCAATAATATATGACATGCAACTTACACAAAGCATACCTTCAATTTTGTATGTCAAAGGAGCTTCCAATAATATAATTTGCATAGTATACATCTCATGTGCTATTAATCTTGTCAATAGTCAAAGGCTGTCTTGAAAAACACATTAGGCCCTATATAGATGGAAGGAGGGAGTAGGTCCCATGCAAAAAATGAGAATAAAATTCAAACATCTGGGCATCGTGGCTCGGTCGATAACATTGAGAAACTTGGTTTTAAAATCATGAAACTTGGCATGGTGTCATGTCATGGTAGTACCATGCCGTGGTAAAAAAATTGGTCGAATAGGAACAAATTTTGGTATAAGCTTCTTGCAAATCGGAGCTTCTCTCAAGAAGGCTCGTGGTTCTGGGAGGGAACGTGTCACCTTTGTGTGCATAATTTAAATTTGAAATACAAGCACATGTTCCAGTGCACCAAAGTTGGTTGAAAAATCACATGTGTGTCCTCGGGTAAATTTCTAGGTTCCATGCAAGAAATGGGAATGAAATTCAAAATTCTGGGCGTCGTGGCTGGGTTGGAAACATTGAGAAACTTAGTTTTTTAATTCCTATAAATCCAAAACACGCATGAAAATAATGAAACTTGGCTTGGTGCCATGACATGGCACCAACATGTTGTGGTAAATTTGCAGTACGATTTGCGAAGGCGCACACATTAACAATCAACAAAGTCATTTTGGAAGAAGTGTTGTCACGTTACAATCGGAAACACAAGTATTATTGAAACCGTGGGCATTCTACTTACTAGTACCATTTACGTGCCTCCATGCATCCCCTTTTTTATTAGCTAGGAGGCGACGTGCAGGGTTGCTATTTGAGTACGAGAGGCGTGCGATCTGACCCCTACGCGTGCTTATCGGGAGGAGAGCCCTTTGACCTCCATCTGCCGTCCACCTCTCTCCCAAGGTCTCCATTAATGGCGCCCGAGCCTCTGTTTAATGGCGTGGCTATGTCTCACTCGACTGAGATTTAAGAGAGAAAAAAGAAAATTTGAAAGCACGGATCTTGATGTAAGATCCGATGGACCTATATAGCATCTACTGCGACTTATAGCAAGACTGATGAATATATAAGGACGATTAAATTTTTTTTGATCAAAGAAGGGCTTGCCCCTTCCAATTTTCATTACTGAAAACCACCACAATTCACAAGAAGTTCAGCACAACTCTAGCCTAACACGAAGGACTAAAAGCTACCCGATTGAAATCGCAACATCCCAAGAGGCCAACAAAGGCCAAACATCCATGCTAGAACCCAACATTTCACAACCGATGACACAATCCACATCCTAAACCGATTATTACATCAAAAGAAACCAGGAAACTAGTCTCCGCGGCGAGCAGCAATGAGCTCTTTCGTGTCCTCAAGATGCTGCTTGAGAACGTCCACGGATTCCTCCACCGACCTTTGGCGCTCATTGCGGAGCATGTCATTCTCGTCCATAAGTTTCTTTAACAAGGCACTAGTCTCCTCCTGCAGGTCTGCACTTCGGACGATCTTCTCCCTCAGCAGGTCGCGCTCGGCCCGGAGCCTCTCATTGCCCTCCCTTAGTTGCCGGATGACGCCGGTAGCCTGTTCAAACGAGGCTATGATGTCATCCTGCAACCTCGCCGAGCCGGAGATCTGATTCATCTGGCTATGGGAGATCGCATGCATGCGCCTATAACAGTCGTCGCATGGCCGCGAGAAATTTTCCCAGGCCGCCGCGGCACGGCAGGACATCTCTACTGCATTCATGGCGCGGCGGGACATCTCTGCTGCTTCCTCGGCACGGCCGGACTAGTCTGCTGCATCGACGGTGCGGAGGGACCTCCGTGCTGCTTCAGCGGCACGGCGGGACCTCTGTGCTGCTACTTCCGCGCGGCGGGACATGTCGGCTACTCTCGTAGCGAGGCAGGACATCTCTCGTGCTTCCGGTTCCATGCTCGCCTCTCCCTGGTGGCAATCTCTCGACCCAGAACTCACGCTGACCATGGCAGATGCAAGGGAAGGATGCTGAATGACTTGTTTGTTTTTGTGGATGAGGAGTTGTGGAGGAATGTGCAGTCATCTTGGCATACTAGTATTTATAACCGAGTACTAATACGCTCCTAAGTGGGAAACCGTTTAGGTTGTGATCGGTGTGAACAGGTTTGCAATTCAATATAGCGTGGAGTAATTTGGAATGTGACGAGACGCAAGCTCAAAATTTATTGACGGTTCTAGTTTCGAAGTGCGGCACTATTCCCGGATGGAGTACTTCTTTTTCTACTCCCTCCTTTCCGGTTTTATAGGCCTTATCTCAAAATTTTAGTTTTTCCATTTTATAAGGCTCAATTTGGTTGTCCCCAACACATGTTCAGATTCCAAGGTGCATTAAATCATTGCATGCAAGTATTAAGAGAAAATTGACCAATGCATGTACTTTATGCATGCATGCATTGCAATTAATGCATTAAACCTATCTCTCGGGACTTCTCGCATGCACAGTCGTGCCACCCACAAAAACTTGTACTCTGAGTTTAGTAGTACGTTATACAGGAAGAGAAGAGGTGCACACACGCACTCTGTCCTCTCACACACGCGTCTATTTTTTCTCGAAAAGGAGGATGATGACCCCCGGCCTCTGCATCTCGGAGTCACACACGCAAATTATTGAAATATATCAAGTGCAGTGCTTTGATGTGTCGCGTCAACTCGTACATCAACGAGAAGTTTGATTATCCTCTCCCTCACGGACTTAACTGCACATGCCTTTGGTTGTATGACAGGTTGGCCACACACCTGTAGGGCCCACCTGTCATACACGCAAAGGCAGGAGCGTCCCTCCCTCGCCCATGAGCGTGGTGGCTGGCAAGACTAGGAGAAGCTTTCGCTACATGCTCTCCCTCCCGCACGCGGTGGACATGCAGCAGTTCAATCGGTGTCAGATGGCCAGAAGCGTACTGTAGTACTCCTATAGTGCAGTAGTATTCCATCATTGTTCGACTTCCCGAAGAGGCGAAGAGCCAAGCGCAGCCCGGATGCTCGTGTGGCAGTTTCATGTGTATAGTAGTCTAGGATAGCGTGTACCGTGCCTGTAAGCTTAAAATCATTGGAGTCGGCTCCATGCTATGTGGCCGTCTTGAAGTTTAAAAAAAATGAAAATAGTCTTCTAGCCCTACCCGAAAACTGTCACGCGTACTGCCCGGGAAAAGCCCCGCCCTCAACTTTTAACTACGCGAAAACAGTTCGAGCTTGTTCGTTCTATATAAATACAATACTTACTGTATGTTTATTCACCCGTGGGGTTGTTCAATGAATGGAGGGGTGGGGAGCACAAGTGAACAATACTGTAGTACTACTAGTAGTAAGTAGGAGTCGTACAGTAGTCGCCTTAAATAGAGAGTTTCTTTTCTTTAATTCCACGTACACAAATTGAAACGCTTGTTGTGGAGAGAAAAAAGATAATCACTCCACTATATATGGACGCAGGGGCCTGAGCGCTTGCTTTACTAGGGTTGCTCTCTTCATTCTCTCATCCTCTCTAGATATAAACAAGACAGTGGTAGCGACATTTTCTCTCTGCTCACCGCTGGTCACAGATCCGGTTGGATCCCTTCGGCCGGTGTGTGTAGAGGACTAAAAGGTGCATCGTTCACGCGGTCATCGCCGCCGAGGGAGGAAACCCACAGCTGCCGGAGGGGCCCGATCCTCTGGCCATGTCGTTCTCTCCGACACATGGCCGGCTCGGGAGGTCCTCCGACCCTTCTTCCTCCCTGCCGAATTGTCCACAGATCTGACCCGCTGCTGCCAACATCCCGGCGACCCTCAGGCATAAGTTCTTCGAAAGCGGCCTTGCTCTACTGCCCCAGCTCCCCACGTGTCTGCATGTGCATCTTTTTCTACTCCCATCAGCTCTTCCAAAGCCACCTAAATTTTTAGTATTATTAGAGGTAAAGCTACTTCATGCATTTGAATCTAGGGCTTTGTTCAAACAACAAAGAAAGGGGGGAAAGTTGTAGCATGAATCTAGGACTTGATTCAAAGAGGAAATAATATGGTGAAAGTAGTAGAGACCGGATACCCAACCAGTCTCTTGGTTGAAAAGGGAAATAATGGGAAAACACAATACAAAATGGATAAGGAACAGATCTATTATTGGTTGAAAAAAGGATAGAAAGTGGCGGCTGGTGGACAAGTCAATAGTGTATGTCTAGGATTAGATTTGCTGCCATCATATAGTAAAAGGTCTCCAGGATTAGATTTGCTGCCCTCACATAGTAAAAGGTCTCAGGATTAGATTTGCTGCCCTCACATAGTAAAAGGTCTCCAGGATTAGATTTGCTGCCCTCACATAGTAAAAGGTCTCCAGGATTAGATTTGATGCCCTCACATAGTACAATGGCACTCCTGCTGTTTTCCCCAGTATGATAAGTAAGTTGCTCCTTTACGCTGCTGAGTGTCCTGGTGTCCCCACGGTCCCATGCCCTTAAACCAACTCTTTAGCTGTTGTTGATTTACTGTGTCTGGTAAACAAGCAATGCCACCATTAAAGTAATCCCATATTTGAGGAATCTCATTGTTGATCGTAATGCTTCTGGTAACATGAAGCATCGCTGACGTTTTAAAATTTCTATTGTCCTTGTGTGATTGCCATGAACATAATTAAGATGCTTCTTTTCATTTTGTATATGTTCCGTATATTCTTATTGACCAGCAACTATTTACTTTCTATCTTTTTGTGCAGATAGGGATATCCATTTCACCTTGTTGCTATTGTGACCTTTTGGTGAACTGCAGAAAACACTTTTTTTGGAATGAGTGTCTTGTGCAGTTCAACTAAAATGTCACGAGGGCAACATCTCTCAATTTTGGTGGAACTGCACAAAATGGTGATTGCAGTTTCCAAAATCTCCGTCAAGTTCTGCTGGTAATCTTGTGCAACATTTTATTAGCCTTTGCAAGATGGAGCCGTCACTGTCACCACAATGGCACTTATTTTAGTGGAACTGCACAAAAGGATAAGAAAATTATAGTTGCACCTTATATGAGCCAGACAGCCAACCTTAATGTTCCTCAATTTTAGTGCAACTACTAAAGAAGAACCTGCCAGCTCACAAGAGCAAGTACTTCTTGCTAGCTGAATGATGCAATCTTTGCTTCATTTCAGGTGAACTGCAGAAAAAGGCGCATGAATTGAATCATGGAACTCCAGGCAGACCTCATCCAAGTAGAGCTGGAGGTTGAGTTCAAGGAGGCCACTATTAAAGCGAAATCATGCTCTCCTGTCTCCTTGTTTGTGCTGTGCAAACAGGAATACTCAACTACAGATGTTGTGACGGTCAAGAGCATTCGCCAAGTTCTTCGATTATATGACATGGCCAGCCAAGATGGATTTAATCCCGATATTCACTTTATCAAAAGGCTCTAATGGGTTGGTTCTAAATCTTGCAAGCTAGGAATCAGTGAGATGTGTAGGCATCTTTGTTGTACTTATTATTTGTATCTTATTTGTTGGTTCTGAATCTTGCAAGCTGGGAATCAATGAGATGTGTAGGCATCTTTGTTGTACTTATTATTTGGATCTTATTTGTTGGTTCTGAATCTTGCAAGCTGGGAAACACGGCATGATGATGAAGAGGACAACAACCATAACAAACAGTTCAAACTCGGTAGTATTATCTTTGTGAAAGTGCGACAAATGTGATGATCGTGTGCGTCCTGAGAATAATAATTCTAATTGTTGTGCATGTTGATCATGCGGCACTGATAGATCAAGTGAATGCATTACTTGTTTTAGGTACAAATTTCTATTAAAGCTAATTAAATTTAAGTAAAGTGACCACTAACTCCTGTTATTATAGTACCAATACAGACCCGC
Organism: Triticum aestivum; assembly: GCF_018294505.1. Taxonomy (NCBI): domain Eukaryota; kingdom Viridiplantae; phylum Streptophyta; class Magnoliopsida; order Poales; family Poaceae; genus Triticum; species Triticum aestivum. The sequence goes on along the minus strand of NC_057794.1, from coordinate 79,281,836 downwards.
TCGTGAACCGACGTGTGGCCGAGGGTGCATCTTCTGCCGGGCGTGCAGCGGACGAGGGAGGGGTAGTAACTGTTGTCGCCTGTACACACTCAGCTTATTGTTGAATCCAGTTCCCCAAGAGCTGAAAAACGAACTGTTGCCGCCGCCTACACACTCGTTCACTCGAAGAGACTCCAATGGCGATCTGAGGGGTGAGCCTGCTGGATGTGGACTTCAGCAAGGAGTTCGCCGTTCAGTCCTATGGCTGCACCAAGTTGAATGTGATGTACACCAACGATACGGACTCGGTGAAGCTCTGCCTCACCTCAGTCCTATGGCTGCACCAGGTTCTGGAGCATTCGCCCGTTTCATCGGCAGCGCCAACTGCACCTTCGCTACAGTGAACAGAAGTAAGAACGCGACGATTCAGCCATCTGGTGCAACAAGCTTGTCGACATCCAGAAGCAATACAAGATCATCAGCAACGGGAAGGAGAACGACTCCGTGGTTGACCTCGCTGAGACCATCATCGACCCCTGATACGCCAACATGAAAGAAGATGACCTGAACACATGGGAGGTACCTCTGAATCTAGCCTACATAACCTATGCGGCCAAGGGCGCATACACATGCTACGACATGTACATGCAGATCTTGGACATGAGGGCGTGTTTGCTTCCCGTAACCGACGAGCACACTGACAGCTGCAGCGTCATGATCAAGCGTGCCAGGAAGGTCTAGATGTTGTACTTTATCTGTTTATAAGCACTTTTATCATGTGAGTGTTTCATGCATTAGCCTATGTGTCGTAATTATCAGTTTTGTCCAAAATATTTCTTTTAAGAACCCATTAACCTTATTGCTTTTTAGTGGCAATTTGCTTATGTATGTAAACTAGTTCACTTGTCCGTAAAAAAAACTAGTTCACTCGGCTGCCATGCTTTGAATCTCGTTCCTCCCAACATATTCCCCTCCTCAGGTGGACCCAGCAGGTCTCTGAATTTTCTCCCACTTTCTTTTTCGATGTAAACTGAGTTTTCTCCCAGTACTTTCCCTAGAACCAACTCAACTGTCCCATGTCTAGCCTAAAAAATAATAATACCCCACGTACTATTAACTCATCAAATTAAAATGATATTTTATTTCATAAGTTGAAAGTTCTTACAAAATAATAATAATAATTTCTTATATATAACTTGGCAAGTTAACTCCTAGTGATTGCGTACATAAGCTTGCAAAGATTTTACTGACGTGCAATCATGTGTTTATGTTTTTATAACATTTCTCCGTCTAGCCCAACACGATATTTTCACCCAGCCCAGCAAGTCCGCAGCTTTCGAGAAAAATGCAAATGGGATTTAAATGGGCTGCATAGATGCTACATCATTGTTTCACCCATCCCATCAAATGGACTAAAAAACAAATGGACTGACAGCTGGGTCCATGGCCACAACCCATTTTTTTGTGATTTGCCAAGTAAGTCGCTTTGTCAAGCCTGTTGGGCTGCAAATCTTTCAAGACGAGGAGAGCTTTCATTCGGCTGGCCGACAAAATGGCCCATCAGTAATGAGAAATGGGCTGTACATTTTTAAAACACATCAAACCGGCAATTAGTTTCAAATATCTTTTTTTTCATTTCAAGATTTTAAATTACATTAATTTTTATGCGTGGAGAATTTGTTGGATTTTATATTGATATACATTTATTTTTAAAATCAGTTTGTATGTGAGTCGAAAATTCGGGATTAAAAACAGTTCGGACCGCACCGAAATATGAAAAATTTCGTATAATTTTTTAACCGTGGCCACAATTTGGGCTATAATGCTAACAAAAACAATATGGGCTCCAAAAAAAACCTTAAGAATTAGCAAATGGGCTGAAAATTATTAGAAATAATGGCAGATGGGCTGTATGCTGTTTTCCACAGATTTGAGGCTTTCCTAAAAAAAGGTTGACGCACAAGCAGTGATTCTTGGATGTCCATCCAACGGTTGTCGTGCTTCTTCAATCTCTGCTCTTCCTGCTCCAGCCGCTCAAACAAGCGCCGGCGGGACTACCTGCTCCCTCCTCCCCGCGGCCGGCTGTGCTGCCGCGCAGGCTTCACCGCCCCACCGTACTCCCATCGCTGGCCTAGCCATCTCTCTACTCACCCACACCTGTTGTTATTCTCCGGTGACGGCAGACGAACCAGTAAACCCTCGTACAGTCGTACTCCCCTCCACGTGGGAAACAACTGCAGAGTCTTCTCTGCCTCCATGTTGTTCCCTTCCTAGGCCTCGCCGTCGTCCACCGCCCTGGTGCTCTCGGCGCGGCCTGGTCAACATGGTCAACGATCGACATGCATCTGAAGTGGACTGTACGTGGAGAGGCCGACAGCTGGGTCCACGGCCGCACGCAAGGAAATGCCTCCTTATTACGCGCAAAATAATGATTCCTCCACCTAACATCAGGGACCCACCGAAAGGGCCTCTGTATTTCGCGAAAAAACGTTACCGCCGCTGACAGCTCGGACCCACCAGCTATATCTTCGCACGCAAGGAAGTGCCTCCGTATTACGCACAAAAAAATGAATACTCCCCCTGTTAGCTGGGACCCAGTATAGTGGCAGGCTGACTTGTGGGCCTACTAAGTTGACGGGGACGGGGGGCTTTGTCAACTTAGTCAATATGCACGATTCTAGCTCCACTGACCGTACGATGTCCATCCAACAGCCGTAGTGCTTCTTCAACCTCTGGTCTTCTTGCTCCAGCCGCCAAAACCAGCGCTGGTCGTGCCTCGTGCTCCTGCCTCCCGTGGCCGGCTGCGATGCGGCGGAGGCCTCACCGCCCCCAACTACTCCCACCGCTGGCCAGGCCATCCCTCTACTCACCCACACCCCCTGTTATTCTGTGGCGACGGCAGCCTCACACCGCAGCGAACTAGTGAACCCTCATACTCCTCTACGCGTGGGCATCCACTGCCGCATCTTCCCCGGCTCCGCGTTGTCCCCTTCCTAGGCCTCGCCGTCGTCCAATGCCCTGGTGCTCTCGGCGCGGCGTGGTCAACGTGGTCAAGGAACGGCTTCCATCGGACGTGGACTGTACGTGGAGAGGCTGACAGCTGGGTCCACAGCCGCAGCAAGGAAGTGCCTCCTTATTACGTGCAAAATAATTATTCCTCCACCTGACAGCGGGACCCACCGGACGGGCCACCGTATTTCGCGAAAAAAAACGTTTCCCCCTACTGCTCGGACCCACCAGCTACATCTTCGCACACAAGGAAGTGCGTCCAGGCAAAAAAACGATTCGCCCCTGACTGCTGGGACCCACTAGCTACATCTTCGCTGGCTAGGAAGTGCCTGATAGTCGGGACCCACCTTGTCAAAGCGTACGTAGCGTTGTCATTCTGGTCACGAACGTGTACGTACATACTAGTCGATGTAGAGGCGCGCACGTGTCGTAGTAGAGGCACGCACGTAGCATTTACACGTACGTACAGCGGCCAGGGTGCAAGAAAGAAAATACGGCCACACATGTGTACATATGGGCGGGGTCTCGAAAGCCTACTCGCGCATACGTACGGCCAGGGCTCGTGTACATGGCTGGGTCGGAACGAAGAAACAGCGTCGTCGTCGTGTTCATGGGGAGGCAACGGAATGCGTCGTGTTCATGGGGAGGCAACGGAATGCGTCATGTTCATGGGGAGGCAACGGAATGCGTCGTGTTCATCGGGAGGGCTTGGATGGAACAGGCGATGGAAACGAGGCCTGGCGTACCGTAGAACGGAGGAAACGGCCTTGTGTTCGACCGGCCACGTTCGAAACAGGATCCTGTTCATCGGGAGGGGTCTGGCGTACCGCAAAACGGAGGAAACGGACCTCCTACTGTTGAAACAGGGGTCATGTTGATCGGGAGGGGTGTGGCGTACCGCAAAACAGACGAAACAGACTTGTGTTGGAGCGCTACGGTCGAAACGGGGGTCCTGTTCATTGGGAGGGGTGTGGCGTACCGCAAAACGGGACTCCACGGGATACTGTTCATCTCCACCGTCGACCCCCTCCAGCCTCCATGAGCTACTGTTCATCCACCGTCGACCTCCTCCAGCCTCCACCTATGACTGTTCATCCACGGGCTCCTGTTCATCCAGCCTCCACCGCGCGCTACTCCACCGGCTACTATTCAACCAGCCCTCTCCACAGGCTCCTGTTCAACCACCCCTCCTCGGGCTACTGTTCATCCTGCCCTCCACCGTCTACTGTTCATCCTGCCCTCCATGGGGTGGTCCTGTTCATCCAGCCCTCCACGAGATCCTGTTCATCCAGCCCCAACCGGCTCGATCGATCGGGGTCATGTTC